>NW_027526422.1:11317675-11467296 GCF_048455015.1 Haemaphysalis longicornis | reverse complement strand
GCTGCACTGTCCTCTTTTCCACGTGGTTCTGCGCTTGCCCAGGCGTTGACTCGACGGGGGCACACTCTCCTTTTCTTTGTATTTCATTTCTGATGCACGCGCTGAGGAGCCACATGACGCGTCGTAGCTGATGGCGCCAGAATATGCCGATCCCGACCCAGACTTTTTGGCTCAACGTTACACTTACTGTCTTGGCATTGTAACACGAAGCCCCCGTGGAAAGCACTGATAGCTCCCGTGGCTCCTCCATGGGGTAGGAAAGTGGGCGTGGTAGTTTTCACATCGACCATAACCGTGGTTAGTTCCTCAGAGAACAAGCTTTGACGTCTTTTCAAAGTGAAACATTCGCGGCCTTCACCATTCGATCCGAGCAGACACACCACCATGCAGCCTTCTCTATGATGAACTTCCGCGAGATGCGTTGAGAGCTGCAGTATAGTCTTGAGCGTCACGAGAGAATGATTTTCCAGATGCTTTCTACGTCGTACGATGCCCTCTTGAACATCAAAGCGTTATAGCTGTAAATAGTTTCCGGCAGACCTCTGCGGGCTACAAAGCGTCGAAGGGCCAGCAGAAAATATTCAGTCGAAAGGCTGAACACCAACTCCAAGTGAACTGATCTTGTCGTTGCGCACGTGAAAAGGACGATGTAGCTCCTTGTGCTGGAAGTTTCACTCCTGATAAAGAGGGGGCCCACGAAATCGATGCCCACAGCTTGACAGGCGTCGTTACGGTTCGCTCTTTCACTGGGAAGGGGTGCCGTTGGAGCAACAGCCGGCTTGAGTCTCTGCTCGGTACACAGATAGCATGGTGAGTTTACCTTCTTTACCAGCTGCTGGCAGCACGGAATCCAGAAGACGTCGCGCAATTGTGTCATCACGTTCACAGTGCCTCGGCGAATTGTTCGCAGATGAGAAGGGCTTATTTTAAGTATGGATATCACATGCTCTTTCGGAAAAGGATTGGATGCTTTACGTCTTCGGATACCTTGGAAAACTGAAGACGACCTTTCGCTCGCAGAAATCCTTGCCCATCAAGAAAAGGCTATAGCTGTGAAATTGGTGAGTGCACGGCACGCTGTGTCCCCGAGAATTTGCCCCATCTCATGCTAGTAGTCATTACATTGAGCATGTCGAATCCAGATATTGCCGGAATTTTTAATCCCGTAGGGCCATGAGATACATTGGAGCACTCTCGCTGCGTTGACGACAGTTTTTTTACAAACCTCAAGACCCACGAAGTTACTGGTATCAGACGTGTGTAACTGCTAAACCTTTCAGATTGTTGCAAAGGGGTCGTATCGGTAGATCCTGAGCGCAGCTGAGTTGTGCTCTTCCTCCTTTTACCGCCTACTTCATGGCTGCGACACTTGTAAACTCTTTTGCGGGCCAGAATTCAAAATTATGTTGCAGCCAGCTTGGCCCTTCCACCAAAGTGCGTTCGCCCTGAGGGATTCAGCCCTCATCCCTCGCGTCAGGCAGCAGCGGGGTGGTCGGTGCACCCGGGAAATGCCTCCAATTTGCTGCGTTGCTTAAGCTCTGTACCCTCCGTGGCTTCCATTGCTTGACTGTGGCTTTGACCCAAAAGGCAATTAACGTGGAGTCTGACCAAAAATACAGTGCGATTGTTTGATTCAAGACAGTTTGCAGGTATTTAGGCATTCGTGCTCCGATCAAAGCAGCAAAGCAGCCATCAACTCTAATCGGAACAGAGACATCGCTTTCAGCGGCGCTACTCGGACTTGGAGAAGATAAAGTTTGCGCTCCCCACTTCTTCGTAACCTTGCGTCCGTAGGTACGCACAGGTGCCGTACGCTTTGGGGCTGGTATCCCGGAATATGTGCAGCTGCCAAGCAGCCCCGCCGTTAGTCTGTGCGCAACCAGGGAAAGAGAGATGTTCCAGATTGGTCAGATTTGAGCACCAGCCGCTTCGAGATCATCTGGCAGTTGTTTATCCCATCCAACTCCTTCCTTCCATGGGTGCTGAAAAAGCACTTTAGCTCGTACCAAAAAAAGCGCCGCTAATCCCAAAGGGTCAAAGATCCTCGCTGAAGCCTGAAGCACCGCGCGCTTAGTGGTGACTCCTGTGCATGCGGTGATTAGAACGGCAGCGGTTGAAATGGCCATCTCGTCCTTAGAGGGCATCCACAAAAAGCCCGTGCACTTTCCGCGACTCTTCTGGATCGCTACTGCCCGATGTCATCCTAGCTCTTTCCGAATTGAATGACCATTGTTTGAGGCACACTCCAGCCTCGGTCATTATCTTGTTTATTTCTACAGTTATCTTCAAAGCTTAGAAAGAGTCCTTCAGCATGATCTTGGTTCTCTGAAGTCAATCGCTGTGGTTTCCTAATAAGGCGAAGGAGAAACGCGTTTGACAGGTACGGGCTCGCTGTATAGAGCCAAACCGTACTCTGCATTCTCCATTCCTTGATATCTGGGAGGGCGTCCGCGTAAAGGGCTGCTAAAGAAACCTTAGGTCATCCCTGTCCTCCATTCGCACTCTGATCTGGATGCATGTTTTTGTGATGTCTGCGACGAGAGCAACGGGGTGCAGGCAAAAACGCAGCAGAGTGCGTACCATGTCGCTGATGAGTTTCGGTCCTTTCTCTAGGTGTTCATTTAGAGACGAATGTTATAGTGCATCGGAAGAGGCGTCGAACATTATGCGAAGTTTTGTTGTCTTTGCGTTCGGATGACCAGCTGGTGAGGCATGTAATACACATGCTCGGAGGCTGTTTCATTCTCCACTCTTTCCGCATGTCAGAGTTGTGGTAGATTCCCCAACCAACAACCTTCCCTCTGCGCTTACTGTCCCCAGCCTGGCACCCTCTACCACATCATATGGGAGTGCCAACGAACTCCATACTTTCCCCCACTTTCTAACCCCACCTTCGAGCAGTGGAGGGCTTCCCTGGCCAGCCCCTGCCCGGATATCCAGCTTAAACTGGTGACCCGAGCACGGACGGCCAGCCGAAGTCAAGCCATCCCGGACTAGGGACGCCTTACACGGGGCGAGGCCCACACATTAGACTATGCTCGATAAATAAAAATATTTATTCTCTCTCTCTCTCTCTCTCTCTCTCTCTCTCTCTCTCTCTCTCTCTCTCTCTCTCTCTCTCTCTCTCTCTCTCTCTCTCTCTCTCTCTCTCTCTCTCTCTCTGCACAAATATTTCTCGATAATTCATCTTCTCACTTACAGAACAGTTCACGGAATGCTATCCACAGAATAATGCCAATAACTAGAGACCGGAATTTAGGCACAATGCCTATTCTTCCCTGGAGTCCGTATCAAGCCTATTTAACATATAAGCATGAACTAGGGGAAGTGGAGCATTCTAAGCAAGTTTATTGTGCCTATTAGTGCCTATGTTTATTTATTTATGTATTGATTGATTGATTGATTGATTGATTGATTGATTGATTGATTGATTGATTGATTGATTGAATAAATGTTTATTGAAACCGGAAGACGACGTTGTCGGCGGTTCAGTGGTAGAACACTCACCTATTTTGACTATATGGGCTTCTTAGCGCCTAAAAACGCCTTTTTTTGTGTTTTATATGCCTGTTCTAGTTTTTCGTAGATCTTCTGCAAGGACTTTTCTCGCTTTAGAAGGCCCGCAACTGGCGTTTTCCGCACGCATTTTCCGAAACATATCCGCGCACCGTGCCGAGCACGCCGAGAAACGCAAACCGTGCTCAAGCCGCTGCCACGTCGACCTTGTCAAATAGGCAGAGCCGCCGGAGGCCCGTGCGCAGCGACACCGCTGCCAAGCTCACCGACGTCACCTCTGTCCGCACGAGCGCATTTGTTGTATGTCCTTCTGACGAGCTCTGCCCGCGGACCAATGGTGAAAACATTTGTCGACGTGGCGTATCCATTGCTAACGCAATAAAAAAAAACCCGAGCAAAAAAATGAACGCGACACAGCCGCGCACATGCCGCTCAAGGTCAAAGACGCCTCCTGGGGGAAAACTACGCAGAAATCTTAAACACCCAAGTTTTAAGGTGCCGTCACCGACGCGTGCACTGTCGGCCGCCAAGGGAGGGAGAGACTAAACTTTATTTGAAAACAGAGAGAGGGAGAGAGAGAGCACATTGGCCGAAGACCAACTCCTTCATCGCACCGATACCGCTGGGGTGAGTGTCCCCAGATGACATTCGCCTCGTTCCGCAATTAATTTCACCAAAGGCAGTAATTACTCCCAGCCGGCGCTAATCAATTAAATCTTTCACCTTCCTCCAACTTATCATCCGTCTCCCTGTTGACCTCACGACGTATAACACAAGTTCCCACCTTTCAATAGCCCGCCCTTATTTCCAGGGGGGAAGCGGCCTCAGCAGTACAACAGTCCATCGCGGTGGGCGACTTGGAACCGCAGAGAAACAAACAAACACGCCTCAAAGTGCAAATATCCAACAGCGGCTTTCGCTGAATAACACTTATTCTCGCTTTCAATTCCTACAGCTGCAATAGACCGAAATACCAAAATTATTTCTCGCGTCACATTTCTGACACGGGCGCAGTCATAACAAAGGTTCGGGTATTTGTCTACTCCCCCGACGATGCAGGGCAAATGCCTTCAGAGATAACGGCTCACTTTTGGATCAATTTGCAATCGCTCGAACGGCTGTTGCGTGGGGAAATCTGCGAAACACGCAGACGGTAACTCGCTACGGGCCGAGTTTGTCCCCACATGTATTCATGTGTGCGGCGCCAGCTTAGTGGGACGTACAAAAACTCCGCGAAAAAGCACCCAGCCGTAGCCCTAGTCGTCGGGCGGCCGAGACCACGTTCAGGCTTGGGAAATGACACCCACGACGCCCATGTGTTCAGGTTTTCTGGGAGCGGGGTAAATTGCACATGCACAGGCCACGTTCACTAGATATTAAGCCCGTGGTTAAGCTATGCTCACCCGATGACATTGACAATCAGCAATGTCACAGTAGTAAATAACTCACGCTTGAATAATTTCTGACGTAATAATAACTACATTATAGGCGGCTACGTTACGAAGGCAGGAAGGGACTGTCAGGCGTGACCATGAACTAAAGGCGGGAAAATGCGAGCTCAGGTTATCACCCCAAAGCGAGGGTTAGTTCAAACTTATCGTAGGTACGACATATGATGAAAGTGGTCAGAAAAAGGCCGCGAATATCGTGCAGGTAACGAAGGTGAAAAAACAAATCTGCCAGGAGCCCAACGTACCTTTCATAGGTTGTGAATACAAAAATAATAATTGAGTACTCCTGGGTGCTGTTTCGTGTTTTGCGCTGCGAATTGTCTGTCGGCCACCTTTCGGTAATTGCCAATCAAGCTGCGGCCGCCGACGGGATGTAGATGCTTCAGACTCCATAACTGCACGGTACTGCAGCACCCCAGGCGTTTCCGCGCATGCGCTCCTTCACGATTTATAACGCGAAGCACGCGGTGTCGAACACGTCGCAGCGATTGCGCATGCCGAGGCGTTGCTTAGCAGAATGCGAAGCCCGCAACATAGAACGTGTCGCAGTCACGTGGGTTTAAGAGCCATTCCACTACTTCAGACGCAGGACGACGCCTGCTCTTTCATTCCTCCGCGTTCACCTTATTTGGCACTGCTCTGCTTACCTCTCCTTCCGCCCCGTTCTGCTCAACGCCCTACTAAATCCAACCGAGACACCCCCTAAGACACTCGACGCCGCGATTTCTTTGCCGCCCCTGGGCGCTTCGCTATCGCGAGTGGCCTCGCAAGGGTAGTCCAGCCGGGGTCTACCTCAGCTGTCTGTGCACTCAGGAACTGATTCTTTCTCATCAGTATCTTCAAGTGGACATCGCCTCATCTCCGTTCATCGTTTTCCAAATCTCTCCCTTCCTGGCCCTCCTTGAATTAATAAAAGACTTTCACTAACTCACTCCTCCTTCTCCCCACCATTATCGGCCTGTTTTTGTCCAATGCAGGGCGAAATTTTCTCCGATATTACCCCTGCCATTGCCGTCGCGCAATGCCCTCGTCCGTTCTTTGTCTGAATTTTCTTATTCCATGCCTCCATCGAGTTAATGACCGGTCTTCCTCTACTTCTAATTCCACTTCTGGGTAGCTACTCGGTTGCCTTGCAGGTGCTCCACTAGTTGTCTGTACTCCGCCTTACGTACCCAGTCCACGTCCACCATCCACAGTTCCAGCTGATGACGTCTTCCGCCCGAGTTCGCTGATATGAGATGCTCGTTTACGACACAAAAGAGTTACTACTCCCGTCATCATTTTTAGGGGCCAAGCACCTTAGGACCTCGCTTTGTCCAGGGCTTGGCGTCCGTGTACACAGTGTTGCGCATGCGCAAGGTGCAATGGATTGGATTGAATTAGATTGGATTTAGATTGGATTGGATTAGATTGAAATGGATTGGATTGGATTGGATTAAATTGAATTGTATCTGATTGGAGTGGATTGGAATTGTATATACGGTACACACGCGGTGTCACTCATTTACATGCGCGAGTGGGCAATGCCACGGGTGATTTACGGTAAGAACGATGCCCAGCGCTCTGCCCACTCGTCATGATTCACTTCGTGGAAATGCGTGAATTTGTTCCACTGCGTTGGGATGACTTAATCCCTTCAAGACACTTAGTGAAGCACCAGGTTTCTGCCCTTGAAGTCGTCACTAGCAGTACACTGGTTGTGTACTGTTTTTTGAACGACAGAAGGAGCCCATTGTTCCCTTTCTGAGCGTGTGTGGTTAATGCTGTCGAACCCATGCTAACTATACGCCGGGTTTTCTTTTTCGTGGTTTGATTCATCACTGAAAACTTGCCAACTAAAGTTATGTTTACCTGCCTCTTCAAGTGTTTCAATACCTACGCTAAAGTCGACGTACGCGTGCTTGATATTCATCTTTAATCATATCATGAAGCTTTCTGACACCGGCTACTTCAAGAATTTTTCATAGTCGTTCTCTTCATTCCCTGAACTAGATTAATGTCGTCTGCAAATCTCAAGTGGCTCAAGCATTCTTCATTGATTTGTATTCCTCACTGCTATGCGAGCTTTCTAAATATGCTCCTTTACAACAATAATGTTAATTTGTTCATCATTATGTGCATGATGTAAGCAATTCTGTAGATATGGTGTAAACAATTTCAAAGAAATAGCCCCAGTATTTTGAATCCCTCCTCCACTAGAGCCTTGAGTGCAGGAGATCCTTGAAAGCAATTCTCGCATGTAAAATGATTGCGATATCCTCCACTTACCCGAGTCGAGGAGGCATGGAGTCAGAATACAACCAAGTGTCTCCTTGTCTCACTCTCTTCCTGATAGGAAACTTTTCACTCTTCTTGGGAAGAATTCCCCTCGTATATGTCCTCCAAGAGTTTTAAAGCGAAGCTTTCTTGGTCTTACTGATGGCAGTGTCGTAACCAAAACGCACTGCAGGAAAGTCAACTTTACACAATGGGAGGGCACATGATGATGATGGTGGTGTGATTATTATTATTATTATTATTATTATTATTGTTATTATTATTAGCCAGCTTGATGTGGTCTACTGTGACATGAGCAAGGCCTTTGATGTAGTCAACCACTCGTTATTGCTTGCCAAGCTCATTCTGTTAGATGTCCACGCTTCTTTGGTGGGTCTTATACGTTGCTATCTCCAGCAGCGATATTGTTATGTAAGTGTTAACGGTCAAACTTCATTTAGGTACAAAGCAACCAGTGGTGTACCCCAGGGCTCTGTTCTGGGTCCCCTTCTTTTCTCCATTTTCATTAACGACGTTGCTTCTGTAATTCAAAATTCTTCTTTTTTGTTGTATGCTGATGATATGAAAATCTTTAGAGAAGTGCGTAATATTCATGACTGTAATTATCTTCAGGCTGATATTGCGTCATTCCATCGCTGGTGCACCAAAAACGACCTAATTTTGAACCCCTCAAAAACGAAAGTTGTCTCCTATAGTAGAAAAACTCAACAGCTGCAATACTCTTATAAAATTGCAAGCACTGCATT
Source organism: Haemaphysalis longicornis (assembly GCF_048455015.1). NCBI lineage: Eukaryota > Metazoa > Arthropoda > Arachnida > Ixodida > Ixodidae > Haemaphysalis > Haemaphysalis longicornis. The sequence goes on along the minus strand of NW_027526422.1, from coordinate 11,459,306 downwards.
GCCGAGGGTGACTGAAATTCGAGACTTGGGAGTACTATTTGATTCTTCTCTGACTTTCTCTTCCCACGTTACACAAATTACCCGTCGCTCTCTTCGATGTCTGGGTGCTGTTTGCAGATATTCTAGAGAGTTTAGAGGTCCTCTTCCTTTCTTCAAGTTGTGTGCGGCTCTCTGCTTACCTCTTCTTGAATACGGCTCTGTTGTTTGGAATGGAACTTGCAAGTCCAATAGTGACCGTATCGAAAAAGTTCAAAATAAGCTCCTCTTTATCTTTAAGCACCGCTTCCGTCATGTGCAAGAAGACGCTAACGGCAGTGTGCCTTTTCTGGAAAGTCTTCCTTCCCTTCGGTGTCGACGAATGCGAGCTGATATTATCTTTCTTTATAAACTTCTTCATGGGGATATTTTGTGTGACGACTTGGTTACACTTATCAATATCAACTTGCCGAACAAACTTTTCCGAACATTTCGAACTTTTAGAACAGATGCTTTAAGTAGGAGACGCTCGTCCATCTGCAGAATACAATGTGCTTATAATGAATATTCTGTTCGTCTTGATATATTCCAGAGCTCTTTTTCTTTGTTCTCAAACGACTTGAAAACTGTTGTAGCTTAAGTGCCTTTATGTCATTGCAAATTTATGTGCCGTATTTATTTTAGGCAAATCATGTTCTTGTTTGTTTGTTTTTCACATTTCCTGGTTTTGCGTTGCTTGAATTTCTGTAGGTTTGAGTGCCAGTGCTTGTAATGCTGAGCTTCTTTCAAAGTTGAAACTTCCGAACATTTTGTTATAAAACCTTCGTTTTATGCGTATAACGTATCTCTGTCATGTTCAGTGAGTATTTCCTGTTTTTCACGTGCCTTGAACATTTCGCTGTCCGAGTGTCATGGCTTGCAACGCTAGGTCTCCTGTTTCTTTTCTTTTCTTTTTTTTTTTTTTGCTGTTTTGCTTTCTGAGATTACTGTAACTATCTTTACTTTATTGTTTCTTTCATGCATACGGTTTTGTGTGTTGTGTTGTCTTGATTTTAATTTGTTTTTATGTATGTTTTGTATATGGTGTACCAGTACCAAGACCCTAGGGTTGTTCCTGGGCACCGAAAATAAAGGTTGATTGATTGATTGATTGATTGATTGATTGATTGATTGATTGATTGATTGATTGATTGATTGATTGATTGATTGATTGATTGATTGATTGATTGATTGATTGATTGAGGGGTAAGTTGACAGACAGGTCCTTATTCTGTACAGCTAGTGAACATAAAAATACTCATTGCTTGCATCTCCTCTTTTAGTAACACGCATAAGTTACTTCACATACAGGTCTTCTTTCCCTCTGTAGTTTAATTTTGTCTTTAAAAAGAGAAGCACACTATGAATTAGTACTTCGCATCTCACCCATGGGCCATGGCACAAAAGTTTTGGGATTACGACGGACCTTGCAGGAAATCATCATCAGCCTATCTACACCCACTGCAGGGCAAAGGCCTCGCCCATTAATCTCCAATTATCTCGGTCCTGTGCCAGCTGCGACCAATTTCTCCCCGCAAACTTCTTGATATCATCTGCCCATCTAAGTTTCTGCCGCCCCCTGCCACGCTTGCCTTCTCTAGGGATCCGCTCTGTTCCCTTTAATGACCAACGGTTATCTTGCCTTCATGTTGCATGTCCCGCCCACACCCATTTCTTCTTCTTAATTTCTACTAATACGTCCTTAACACGGGTTTGTTCCCTGATCTACTCCGCTCTCTTTTTAATGTTACACCTATCATCTTCCATTCCATTGCTTGCTGAGTCGTCCTCAATTTAAGTTGAACCCTTTTTGTGAGCCTCCAAGTTTCTGCCCCTTAGATGAGTACCAGTCAGATTCAGCTCCAGAGACAATGGTAGGCTGTCATTCATTATCTGAGAATGCCTGCCGAATGCACCTCACCCCATTCTTATCCTTCTAATTATCTCTAATATCCATTCTAATCCTAATATCCATTCTAATATTCTAATATCCATACACAGCTTCAGAGAGTTTGCCGATCGCCCCAACACTGAATAAATTATTCGTTTCATTACTGCTGTATCACATTATCATTGATTGGATATTTGGCGTTACTTCAAGTTTCTTCGTGTTTATTGTTAAACTTACCAGCGGACATTCTGTGTGCAGGTCTTGTACAATTTTCACAGGTCCCCTATAAAATAACTTAAACTGATAATAAACAAGAGCCTTGACACAGCCTCGAGAAGGAAGAACCGGAACTTAGTCAACCAGGAGTTGCCTCAGACTACCGTGGACGACGTTTCGATAGATGGGCCTATACCTTACTTGCTAATCTCAACTGGCCTAAACATTCTCCGTTCAATCTTATCCTAAACACGTCGAAATAAACCTTCGTGAAGAATCCATCGAAACGGGTTATAGGGGAATTAGGGAGACTGTCTCCCTCCCCACGCCTCCGCCATAAGTAATGTCGCTCCAAATATTTCTTCAGTGACCGTTCACTCTTTGCATCCACGCACAGATGGCCTAATTACAGCATTCCTAATTGTCCACGTGGTTTCGCAATACCCCGTGACTGCTGTGGTTTTAGATTAATAAAATGTCTTTGAAATAATCTAGTGTGCCCATTTAAACAGGGCTGAGTTACAATGCATGGATTTAACGATTACTTGGTTGATTCCATGACTGTGATCCAGTGCCGAGTAACCCTTACTAAATTCAGTCCTTCTCCAGTTAGATGGAAACCTCAAGGGATACCTAGTAGGGTAAGTTTGGCGAAACGTACATGCTGTTATTGTTGAAAATGTCTCACAGCAGTTTGAAAGTTGAGTCTGCAGTGTTTCAATTTTTAACATTCCTATTCTTCAGAATTAGAACGCTTTTAAGTTTCCAATTTTAAGTGAATTAAGCTTTTAAGTCCACTGGTACTTATAAACTCCTAAAAGATTTTTTTCCTAGTACGACCTAACAGCGCCCGTCCTCGTCCGTTTTCTTCCGTCCCATAGGTCCCCTGCGCCGTTTTCTACCATTAAACCGCTTTCCTAGTATACCGTATCCTCCATCAGTTAGCAGATCCCCGTTTATTTCGTCGTCTCCTGTTACCATTTCTGTTACAATTCCTCTACGCACCAAGCCCACCGCTCTGTGACTTCACTATGCACAGTGTTTATTGCGGTACCATTCCCAAGTACATACATAATCATACTGCCAATGCCAAGTCTCTGTATTTAGTAGCTAGTAACAGCTACAAAACGTTAGCAGAAGAAAAAAATGGCAGTTTCGTAAGTGTGTGCCGTTTATTGAACATAAGAATGTGTACAGGTGACGCCGGCATCAGATTGGAAAGATGGACGTTAAAGTAGCCTGTTTCGATACAGACGCCCGATATCGTGTCTCCGAATTGTGACTTCGCGAATAATTTATGGCACTCAACATGGCGGCCGTCAGTGCTGCCCTCTACTCGTCCGTCCACATGGAGGTCTCCAGAGATCCTTTATCTGGGGAATATCTGAGCCTCTAAGAAACCGCAGATAGGGAAATTGATAGTGCGTGTGTAAGACGGAAAGCTGCACTGCACTCCTTAGTCGATACAAGAGCATGTCCTCCGCTGCCACGACTTTGAAGAGGACTCCTGGCGGTTTTCGGCTGAGAAGCGCGTAAAAAGGTAAAAAAGAAGTAAAAAACAGGTAAAAAAGAGGAAGGATGGCACCATCAGAGGTTCCTAACTTCATTCGAGCTCGCGTTTCTGCGCTTGAATTCAGGGGGGAGCTTACTTATTGGGTTTAAGGATTTCATCGCAGTTCACGTTATTTCCGCTCCAATTTCTCCCCCGAAACTGGATTAAACCTCCATTAAACCTGTAAACTTAACAGAGACGCAGTCGACGTCTTAGCCCTGGCCAATTTTTCCTTGGGGGTACGAGCCGACATCTCGAAGGCATCATCATCATCATCATCATCATCATCACCATCACCATCACCATCACGGGAAACACTGCGTACGAGCACACTGTGAAAGGGAGGATATATTATTTCCTCTGTCGGTCCAACTGAATATGTGATTCGTCTTTTTGCGACAAGGTTACAAGGGGAAGCTCTACTCCGCTAATGTTAAACATTCCCGAGACTTACTTCGCTAGATGGTACGGAAGGCGGTACGCCTGCCCGAGCGTTTGGAAGCCTCTTCAGCAACACGCCGGTTTTATTAACCTCACTTTTAATTGAGATTCGCGGTAAGTGAGATTCGCGGTACAAGAGATCGCAGCCTCGTTGCTGCACTATTTGTGAGTGTTTTTGAAGCCATTGTTTTTGTTGGAAACGCCGCGGGTTTAATCGCTCTGTGCAAACCACGGAAATGCGTAAGCTTACAGGTAGCGGATGTCATTGCATAGGCAGGGAATAGGTGAGAATTCCCCGTTTCCACGTTGAGTGTCCTCCAAAATCTTGATCCCGCTTCTCTCATTGAGCCTCCCTTCTAATCTGATCACGACTGATACTTACGGAAGGCTTTCCCTCTGCATACACCTTGCTGACTGAAGCCCCTCCCCCTCTTCCATAAATTGCACCCAGTTACTGGGACGCCCTTTGCTGCAAACTGAGGAATGTAGGAGTTTCATTTATCTGCTTCACAGACCGCAAGAATCGCGGCAAGCTTCCCACGACCAACAATTCGACATAAACCGAGTGCAACGGGACATGCAGCATGTCTATGTTCTTTGGAACCTGGTATGACTTAGGAAGACACTTCTTTTGGGCTCTCTATATCGCGGTAATAGCATTTTGAAGCCCATTACTTTCAACGAACAGAATACTGCCAGTGCCCGTTCCTTCTAGAAGGACGTTCTTGTGCGATCACTAGACCCCAGCAACTAAGAAGGATAATCGCGCCGAGCTCAGTAGGTGCAGCTACACACAGCCGAGGCCGGAGGCATGTAACGTCCACGAGCCCCAGCGCCGCCAGCATGGAGCCTCCTAAGGTCACCCTATGCTCCTCCTTGTGAACGCAGCAGGCACGGGAATAAAGGAAAGAAGGAGCGCTGCCGAAGAGCACGTGGCGGGCTCCACGCTTATATGGTTGGCTAGAGGACACGCTTTTTCTGCCAAGACTGAGCCGAGGCAGACGGACACCAAGGCGGCCGCACACAGCTTTCCCGGAGCTCCTCCGCCCCACTATTGGCTGCTACGCGGGCTGTCTACTCGTACCCGTTCGCGCGCGCCTTTCTCCGTGCTTTGGCGTTCACCACGGCGCGGTGCGTGCCCGGGGCGCACCAACTTCCCGCGACGAGAGACTGCCCGCGGCCGGGCGCATGCACGGGCCCTCCTCCAGCGAAGCGTGTTCTTGGGCCGCACGCTTGCCATGTCGGCCGCCCGGGCGCCCGTGCGGCGGTGACAGGGACGGGTGGGAGCCCCGGCGGCTAGCTCGGAGGGGGGCCACCGGCGGCCCCGGGCCTCGCGGAGCCCTTTCGGGGGGCCCCATCGAGCTCGGGGCCCACGTGGGCGGGTTCTGTGCGGCAGCGGGTCGACGGCCCCGCGCCAATGGCGCGGTCCTTAGGCCTAGCGACTAGGCCTGCTTCCCGGCGGCGCTCACCTGGCGCAAGCCGCAGGGCCAAGAGCAGGATGGTGCAGGCGGCCGTCATGGCTGGCCGGGGAAGACGGCGGACGGCCCGGTCGACATGGCGGTTAGCAGGCGGCGGCGCACGGCGCGGTGCCGCCGCCCATCGCCCGGCTGCGCCCATCGCGGGGCCCCATGGCGGCCCACACCGGCATCGGCCGAGGCTCGCTTCTCCCTGCTCCTCCGCTGGCGCCGCCTCCTCGCACAGCCGCCGATAGTCCGCCGCTCGGCTGCTGCTGCCTCCACTGCTGCTGCTGCTGCGCCTCCGCCGGCGGCAGCCTGCGAACGCGCGCGCGCAGCATCGACCCGCGGTCCCGACCCACGTCCGCAGCGCCGCCAGCCAGCACCGCTGCACAGCGTGCGTGTGTGTGCGCCCATTGTAATCCCCGCTCCGGCCCCAGCGTCCGCACCGGGGGCGCTTCGGAGCGGCAGTCCCGAGAGCGGGGCTCGCGCGAGCCTCACGTGCCGCCGCCAGAGACGCCCTCGCGCCTCCACGCGCTGGTCTGGCGCCGCCGGCCCATGGCGGAGGGGCCGCTCGGGACGCCTGCTCTGCAGCAGCAGCAGCAGCAGCAGGGTGACAATCGGCAAAGCTGCGGTGCATCTGCTCGAGCAAACGAACCCCACGGAAGCGTTGGCTCACAAAGCGAGATTAATAGTCGTGTTTCCATTCCAACCGTCGGCGGACGTCCTGTATTTCCTCTCACTCCGGCCACCCTTGTTTCTTCGGGAACGGCACTGATTGTGACGATAGGCGATGAGTTTCTGTGCGCTATCCTAAGTACGCCAAAAGGGCGGAAATGGGATAGGATGTGAAACAAGCCCGCAGAAGTCGGAGCGTTGAGAAATCAGGGAGTACAGGAGGCTTACACGATCCTATTGAAGGACATATACGGGGGACGCACGGGCATGATAGTTTTTCACAAGATAAAAGTGTTCTTTACAATGAGGCGTGTCAGAGAAGGAGGCAACACCTTTCTGAAATTATTTACAACCTGTCTAAAGGGGGTAATCGGAAAACTTTATTGGGAGAAGTCAAGGATGCGGATAAACGTAGAATAATTGATCCACTTTAGATTAGCTGGAGGACACCGTCTTAGTGAGTCAGGCCAGACAGTATCTTCATGTTGTGAGGTTACAAGCGAATATAAGGAAACTAGACTCAACAATAAACACACATGCAAAAAAACTTGCCTTCACTGAAAGTAATGAAATACTAGAAAAATTTTAATACTATAACTACCTTGGGCAAGTTACAAGTTCTTGTTCAAACGATGAGAATTGAATACAGATTTAGTATGTGCTCGGCTGTGTTCGGCTAGCATTTTGAAAAAGAACTGTGGTTGATTCCTCTGTCGTAGGAACCGGTAAAACACGAAAGTGAAATGTGCAGCGAAATCTGCAGCTGAGCATGATTTTCGGATGGGCGGCTGTCTTGTGGGTGTGCTTGCCGAGCGACGTCCTGCTGGCGGGTCGCTTCGGCAAAGGTGTACTGGTGTCATTTCCGTGACGGATACGACGTCAGTCAAATCTTGGGGCATCGCGGCCTAAAACACTTTCGTGTTGAAAAATAAAACCCGAAAACGAACAACCCTAAGTATAACGTACCCTTTTATACTAAAGGTTGCTTCCCGCAAGAACACCCTGTGTGCCGGGGTGCACCCTTTACAGGCCGCTTGCTTCGTTGTACTGGCGTCACTTCCGTGACGAACATGACGTCAGCGAAATATTGGTGTATCAGGGAATAAAACACTTTCATGTTAATAATGAGTAGTAGGCTATCTCTGTCACTATGAAGAGTGCTGTATAACCAATGGTGATGGCACATGGGGCAGAAACATGAGGTCACACTAAGCATCTTGAAAAAAAAAACGGCCTATAGAAAAAAGAATGATTGAAGTACCATTCAGCGATAAGATAGCAGTTTTATGGATTGGAGAATAGACTAGAATGAAGTGCATCCTCGGTCGGGTTAAGCGATACAGGTAGTGTAAGGCAGGCCATGCATGCAGATAACGGACAACACGTGGAGCACTCGTTGAGCGGCATAGGGACGGGAGGATAAGGGGGAAGACGAAAGCTCGATGGCGGGATGGGAGAAGAAACTTCGGGGGCAAGGAAAGACTTCGGAAAACTCCGGATAGGAGAGGATGGAAGTCTAGGGGGGAGGCAGATGATGATGACAATGCTGGTAGAGGTGATCAATCAATCAATCAATCAATCAATCAATCAATCAATCAATCAATCAATCAATCAATCAATCAATCAATCAATCAACCAATCAATCAATCAATCAATCAATCAATCAATCAATCAATCAATCAATCAATCAGTCAACCTTTATTTTCGGTACCCAGGAACAACCCTAAGGTCTTAGGGCTGGTACACCCAAAAAAATTCATGCAAATAAACGTAAATCAGCAGGACACAACACACAAAATCATATATCTGACCGAAACAATCAAGCGAAAATACTTACGGAAATCTCAGAAAAAAAAGCAAAAAAAAAAAAAGGAATCCCAATGTTGCAAGCTATGGCACTCGGCCAGCGAAACTTACAAGGCACCTCAGAAAAAGGAAACATACAAGAAAATACACAATGCACATGATAGAGACAGAGTATACATATAAAACGAGAGTTATGGTTTTCGAGAAGTTACACTGCCGTAAAGTATTACCGAAAAGCAACGAGCGATGCCCTTGCGATGTCCCCTCTTATCGAGACCACACAACAAAAACAAGTTTGACAGAAAAACAATGGAAAATAAAGAAAGAACAAAGAAAACAATGGCACGGGTATATAAATAAATGGTCAGACCAACAAATCGCAGAAATAATAATAATGATGAATCAATCAATCAATCAATCAATTGTAAATTAGCGTGTCCAGGAACTATGTGCTGGCGCGGAAAGAGAAGTGCATATCTCCGAAAAATATTAGTAGCAATGATAATGATGATTATTGGGATGATGGTTGTGATGATATCGACGACGATGACGTTGATGAGAATGAAAAAGGAATCTGAAAAAACAACGCGTTTTTTTTTTCTTTTTTTCCCCCTATTTGTGCAGCATCCTCTGTTCGGCTCCAGCGAAGGTTGCTTTGCCGCATAAACACCATTGTTGCAGGAAAGCTCCCTGTAGCTGCCGTTATGCTTCTCCCTCATACAAGGGGTCTTGCGGGTTGGCTTCTGTGAAACCTTTTGCGGCGGTGAAGAGCGAGGGTTGTTTCAATAATGCCGGGGGATGGTGGGTGACAGCAGCGCGCAAGAACAGAGACATGACCACCTGCCCCGGCAATCAGGCAGTTGCGAGCTCTTCGCGCCGTCCTCTTGTGATGCCAGCGCGGCCCACTGTTCTTTAGGGGCGAAGCCCCTTATGGGTTGGGGCTGTTGGCGTCTTCTGTCGTCGTCGTCGTCGTAATCGCCGTCTCATGTAGTCACGGTACTAAAACATCGGGAAACTCGCTTACGCCTCGCGCTAGACCGTAACGGGTACTAAAACACCGGGACACTCGTTTGCGCCTCGCGCTGGAGCGCTTCGTAACGCGTACTAAAAAACACCGGGGTACTCGTTTACGCCTCGCGCTAGAGAGCTTCGTACTTCGAAGACAAGAGACTTTTACAGAAAAGCTGTATACCCCTACCCCCCAACGGTTTCATCTCCGTTGGCAAAAACGCCGAGGTGCCCAGAATACACTAATACACTGCATGCTTCGCCCCTGCCCAGGTTTCACGTTGGTGGAGATGGCCCGGGATTTTTTTTTTATTCTCTTCTATGCTCTCCAAGAAGGGCGCTGCAAGGCTTCCCTCCTAGCCAGCAAGTCGATTAAGAAAAATTATGTTCGGTTTCGTACAGCTCCAAAAAAAGCTATGTAGAGCTCCGCGTATACATGCGGTGCGACGTAGCGACTACATATAAGGCGGCAAGAATCTACACAAGAAAAAGAAAAAGTAAGTTCCTGTTCGGTCAAGGTGCGTGACAATTATGAGTCGCCAGCAGAAAAACATACGGGTTAGCGTAGTGCGCGTTGAAAAAAGTTCTTAAAGGGACCCTGCAACACTTTTTCCAACTTTTTTTTTAAATTTTAAATGCTTGCAGAACGCCGTCAGCCAACACACCCAGTACTTAGATTATGGGGCCTCTGCCAAAAATTACTGCTCTATGCCCATCAGATAACTTGTAAGCTCGCTCAAAAGATTTTTCTCTCTTCCCTGGTCTTGAAATTCTGCGACGGCTCTAATTACGTCACTAAGGCTATGTAGCGGCTGTTGGCCGGTTTTCCTTCAGTTGTAGCAATGAACGCCCTTCGATAGCAACTTACAAAAAGCCACAAAAACAAGGCAGAAATGGAAGGCGTATCTGGTGCGACGAGCAAATAACGCAGTGCCGCTCCGTGCTGGAGATAACTATAGCTTTCGCAGTGGTTCCAGACGCGAAGGAAAGAGTGCAAACGCGTATCGAAAGTGTTGCAGGGTTCCTTTAAGAAAGTTCGAATTGTCGTCGTGGAAGGCTTCCGGGAGAAGAGAAGCGTAGGATGTTGATTAGTAATATTTACTGTTGCACAAGTTTGCAATTTATTTTTAAGTCTGTTTGAATGCGCATCATGATCATGTGGTCCCATGACGGCTTAATGAGAAGAACAATGGCGACAAGGAATGTGCGTGTCATCCGTTTATGCCACGGGAGGCCAGCGACCTGGGCGCAGAGTTTGGCATGGTGAAACTACGCCCAGACGCGAGGTCCCATACGTCATGTGCCTTGAATGGGGCCCGTGGAAGCGCTTGTCAGCGTGTGTGCTGACACGAACAAGGGCGAGAATTCGTGTGCTCCACAATCAACTGTGAATGCAAATTCATATCACCTGGGGGCCACGGAGGAACAGGAATGGACGTATTTGTGAAGCAGTTATCCCTAGGGAAGAGACCTTGTTTCAGGACCCCTTAAAACCACCCGGCTTCGTCGGCACTCTTCACAAGACAAAGTTGGTGTGAGTGTCTGAGCTGGACAGAACCCTCTCCCAGTGCTTGGGAGAGGGGGAGGATAGGAGGCAGCGAATCTTCTGCGGTCGTCATGTTGTTGGGAACAACGTAATAAATCCTATCATTCAAGGTGGCGCGCGTGAAGCGTATAGAAGCGGTAGAATTTCTGTCGGATAAGTACCACAGGTTCCTTGAAACAGCTACGGACCTTCAGGCAGAACTGACTCAGCCACGGGCTGGAGTTGTATCGTTTTTCCGGACTGTAGTACAAGGGAGTGGCATTATTCGTAATATTCGTACTGAAATAAATTATATTGATAATTATACCCGAAGCGTCCACTTCGAAATTCTCGGTTTCCGGCAACTCAATATGAAGACTTGTTGGCTTTTAAGAATGGTTGGTTTTGCTGTTAAACTCAACCTTTATGAATGCCAGCCAAGCGATATCGCAACGGCACGCAGATTACAAACCATAAAGAAATTTATTCCCACCGTTATCGTCCTCACGACAACCGAAGCTAGAAGAAACACTTGGCGGACGTCCCTTCGAAAGGGCCTCGCAAATTTTAAACTCTAAATTCTCCCCACGGCTCTACTTTAATTAAATACTTACGTGCACCAACCGCGACCTCTTCAAATTGACACGGCTACGAGTAGAATAAAACGGCTTCAAGTTCATCTGGATGGTAAAGGGAAAATTGGTAGCAAGGAAATGTGTAGGTGCATCTACCATTCGCATGGCTGGGTTACCTGACTTCGAAAAAAATGGTTCCAATGGGGGGGTCACCCTCTCATAACGTCGACCTTTTATGGAGTCGAACAATTTTTTCCGGCAATCAGTGGCAACAGTCTTCAGGCTTGCCACGTTGTCATTCCAAGTCTGCATGAGAAAAAATTGGGGTTAGAATCGATTCTGGATAATAACGCCACCGTTGCGTTTACTGTACGACTTTTTTATGTTAATAAGGCATAATGTTATTTCAAACTGCGGGCCCCAGCACACTGTCCCTGGTAACCACACGTTCTCCTAGAGGGGTAGGAGTTGAGGTTTATTAAAAGTGCTTCACGAGAGCTAACCTTAAGGTTAGCTCTGGTCAAGCACTTTTCAAGTTAGTTCCATTTCAGGTTATAGTTCTGTTTAAGCATAAGCTTCTGCTTGAATGAATGACTTGTAATTCATTCAAGCAGAAGTTTATGCATTGCGTTTAAGCACGCATGCATCGCTTCAGCATTATTGTCTAGTTACCGACCGCATTGTTGCAGCATATTTTTTACCGAACTGGATTCTGCTTTACCTTCGAAGGTGTTTGGAGAAAATGCATGAATGACGGGTGATATTAATTTCGTCCTCCTTTGTCGAGCACTGGGCCTAGTTTCGAGTTACCCTTGAGTAAGTTTCGAAGGGGGTTTACTGGATATAATCCAAAAAGTGGCGCGTGCTGAGTTCTTATCGGGACGCCTCGTCAAATCATGCATTGATCTTAAAAACCTTCAAGCTCCGAAGTGTACCCCCCAATCCGAAGTCGTAAGATCAGAACCTGACCACCTTGTAATCGTCTAACGAGTGACAGAAAACAAAAAGAATTGAAAAGTTATAGATCGTGCACTTTAACCACCTAGTTTTACTCGTAAATGATTGCTTTGGCTATTACCGCATGCAGAAACTGTGCCCGAGGGTACGACTGTTCGTGTTTCAAAGGCCTTTGGGATTCTCAAAGGTCAGTTGTCATGCTCCTTCGTCTCAAATGCCATTTCAACCAAATGCCTTTGAAAAACGTCATGTAGCAGCTCAAAGGTGTGATTTGAGTCAAATGACATTCGACTCGAAGGCCTTCGAAACGCTCGTGTAGCACGGGTATTAATGACATGTCGGCAGTGGTGGTGACAAGAGCTCTTGTATCGATTCACATCTCAAGACAATCTGAGCATCGCTAATGAATTCGACGATTTTGTCTTAGGAGTGTCGAAGTTTGCTGCTCACAAGTTTCTAGACTCTGCATTATCGCGTAGCTTTATCGGCCTTTCTTAAATTTCTCTATGAAAAAAAAAAAAAAATAGGGCTGGGCATCAATTAAAAAATTTAACCCGATTACTAGTCGGGCTTTAATTGGTTAATTGACAATTAATCGGTTGCGTTGTTTTGTTAAGGAAATTTTAAAAATAATACAAGAAAAATACCGGCAGTATCCTTTTGGCCTGGTCTTAGATATTCCAGCTGAGGTAAGCATGTCATCGTCATGGCGTTGATGTAGACTGGCGCTTATTACCGAGTTCGTCATTCGCCCTATTTATTGAACCAGGATCGTATGCACCCGTTTTAATTGCAGCGACACCTATTAATCGCGGTTTACGTACGCCAGAGTTAGTGTATGCAACGCTAAAGCGGTATGAGTGCCCGCTCGCAGTCTTTTGTACCGTGTGTATATGAATTATGTACAGTCACTTTCCCGTCTGTCTTGGCTATCATCGTACGGTTTTCATCACTATAATCTCGGATCATGCTTGCACCGTTTCCTGTCATGACATAAGACGGGTTACTTGAGCACGAGTATGACCATCGACCTGCTTGCGCAGAATTTTAACGTGACATTCGTGGTCCATTTTGCTCACATGACGTCAGCCGATTAACCGGTTAAAAACTTAATTGCGATTAACGCATTAATCAATGAATCGGAAAATTGATCGATCAATCGCCCAACCCTAATTCATATCCGTACTTTTTGCCTTAAAGCTAATAAATCACCTGGAATCGACGGGGTCTGCATTAGTGAATTGCGAAGAAGTTATGAGCCCTTAAAAATGTTTTGTTATCGCTTTTTAATGGCGTCATATCGTCTCGTGAGATTCCCGTGATATCGTGAGATTCATTGTTAAGCACTAATTCATTGTTAAGCGAGAAAATTGTTGGCACGTTTCTATTTTTCCGAACATATCATGGGTGCTAGAAAAAAAAATCTCTACGAGATGCCTTATAATATAAACAAGCACGACATTTTATCACCTACGAAACATAAATTTGTTGAAAGCAAAGGAAGTATTAGAAGACGTTGCTGGTATTTGAAACTCTTCTGGAAGCAATCAAGTTACTTTCGAGCTCTTCCTTGACATCAGCAATGCGTTCGACAGTGTTTGTCCATGTCGGATGGGAAGGCAGTGCCTGCCGGCAAGTAGAACTGGAGGGGAAGAGTAGACGCACAATCCTCGTCCCGCCATTTCATTCTTTTCTGACAGGCAGCGCGACGCAGCGGAAGAAAATTCACTGTCTGTGCTGGCAGAAACAGCGTAGGAGGAAGAGGACCACAACGCATCCCTCACTCCTCCACGTATCCATCCGGCGCCCTCGTTTCAGGTCGTGCAACGCTGTGGAGAAGGAGGAGCCAATGCTTATCGATAACGAAGAAAAAAACGGAGCAACAGAAAGAAAGGAAGACACCTTTCGTTACAGAGTTCCGTGTGGAAACGATATACTGCTGCAGAGATTAAGGCTACGGCTGAGGAGTACGGCTACCTCTGCTCATCAGGAAGCAGAAGACATCGGGACTTGACCTCATACAAGCTGAAGCGTTTAAGAGAGGCTATCAGGAGGGTTTTTTATTGTATGCGAAAGGAACGTTACGCCTCAAAGAACAAGCTAGCCTGCGCTGCACGCCTGGCAGATGCAAAACGCGAGCACGTCGGTACAGCGAGCATACGAGCAACGCGTTTTGCCAACGGGTTCTTTTATCGCGTTGCAAGGTTGCGGAGTTCAGACGTGGCACGCGGGATCAAGCAGCGGACGTGACTGAGGGCCGAAGCGGAAGCGCCGCACGGGATCTCTCGGCGTTTTATTTCACGTCCGTTCCAAGAGAGGAGCGAAAGCTGAAATCTGGGTAATGGTGCGAAACCCTGCATTTGTTTTTCATGGTCTACCCTTTAAAACATTTCCACGTAAAGGCACCGCAAGCGTTTACTCGGCGAACACGCCTCCTCCCGACACGTACCCGGTCCTGTAATAGAGCGTGCTTGGTGCGTTTCTCAGCGTACGTGCCGAGAGAGCCTAAGGGCTCGCTCTTGCCGGGCATCTGAAATGTTTATCGTTAATCGTGAGCACCGCTACCCTCGAACGTGCACGCATGCCCGTGAGTAACGCTCGTGTAAGCGCTATGATGTCGCTATACACTTCTGTCGAGCGCACTTGGCATCCGTACACGTGCCCACCCCATTGCAAATTGTTATATCAAAAGCGGTCTAGCAAGAGCAACACAACATATAGGGTTTTGTACTGCACCGTACCTGGCCGTAAACCTCGCACTCCACAATTCCCGGAACACCTTCTGTAACGACTCCACGCTTCCCCCCAAGGAGGCAGCCACCATGCATGGCTGAATTGTCCTGTTTCATTCAACCTCCCCTCCCCCCCCCATCCTCCTAAATGTTCTCAAAAATGCAATAAAATGGTTACTATACTGTTTGTACTATTGCGGATAGCTGGGGTAGTTGCTGACAGGGTTGGAAATTCTTAAACCACCAAAAACATGTTTCGTCTTTTTGCACAGTCAATATGCTGATGCTATAAAGTTATCTTATATGTAAACGAATACCACTTCTACAGGGTGGCTTCTGGGAAAAAAGGAAGACTTTTCAGTCATTGTTATTGTCTCTTTACCGTCACCCCCTTATCTTTTTCTTTCGCTATTAAAGCTTCTTGCCTTTTACTCAATAAGCCGCACTTGCCTATAAATCTTTCAGTTCGCGTCGAGAGCTCATACGGATGACCTCCTCGGTGAGAATGGGCGTGCCTCCTGCAGTGATTGGCCAAGGCTAAATGGGCTACTGCGATCTACTAGTTCCTAGTTCATGAATGACAATTAACTTCAAGGGAAATAGAAAAATCCCGGGCCATCTCCACTAACGTGAATCCTGTGGAGGGACGAAGCATGCAGTGTATAAATGTATTCTTGGCGCCTTGGCGCTTTTGCCCACGGAGATGAAAGCGTCGAGGGGTAGAGGTATACAGTTTTGCTGTAAAAGTTTCGCGTCTTTGAAGCACGAAGCGTTCTATCGCGAGGCGTGGGAAAACGAGTGTCCCGGTGTTTTAGTACGCGACTACATGAGACGCCGACGATGACAAAAGACCCTGACAAACTGAGACCCTAAGGGGCTTCGCCCTTATTAAGTAAAGAGCTCTGTCACCGTGATGACAATCCACAATAGTTATAATTTATGATCCCCATAGTCCCACAGGTCAAAACTCTCCGCCTACTAGAACTTACGCTACAGCAAGACGGAGCGGGCATGGCAACGCTCCATAAACTGCAAACCACCATTCATCAAGTTCTACGTCTCATACGCCGTATCACAAATCGCCGACTTGGCCTCAAGGAACAGGAAACCATTAAAATTGTGCAAGCATTAATAGCGAGTAGAATTACGTATGGAACGCCATATCTAGCCCTGAAAAATAACGAAAAAGAAAAACTTAATATCTTGATCCGAGAAGCCTACAAGTTTTCTCTCGGTTTACCTAGCTCCTACAGGCAAATTATTGCAATTAGGCCGGCACAACACTTAGGAGGGAGGAGTTGGCTGAAGCCCACAAAACTAGCCAATTGGAACGCCTAAAACTCACCAAGACGGGAAGACACACCCTACAAAAACTGGGTTACGAAGTCCCGAAAGACAACAGCGCTAAACAACGCATTCCTCAACATGTTAGAGAGAACATCACCGTTGCCCCGGTACCAATAAATACGCATCCGCTCCAAAACAAAGCACGACGCAAGGCCAGAGCTCAAGCTCTTCGAGCTGCATACGGGAAACGGCCTGACATTAGGTACGCAGACGCATCACTATACACCAGTCGATCAGCCCACGCCATTAGCATATTCAATAATCAGGGACTGGAGCTAGCTTCTGCTTCTATACCTCCCAAGGACATCGACACCACCGAAAAAGCAGCCATTGCCCTTGCAGCTACCACCGGCAAAGACCATGTCGCCATCATATCAGACTCCGAAACAGCCTGTCGAAACTTCCAAATTGGACGCATTTCATCAACAGCAGCAAAAATTCTATCGGTCCACCCTGATTTACCCGAAATGTTTATGATATGGACACCGGCTCATTCATCACTGGAAGGGAATGAGGCGGCTCATGCCGCAGCCCGAGCTCATACACACCAGGAGCCTCCTTCTGGGATGTCAGCCAGTCCTCCCATAAGCCGAACACGAGACATAATCCCCAGAAGGTACAGTGACGTCCTGGCCCATTACCGCTTGGGACGGAGAACCTTTCCGCCTCCACATACCAACATGTCTCGCGAAGACACGGTCATCTACAGACAGTTACAAACTAACACATTTCCACATGGTGCATTACTACACCCAATGCATCAGACATTATACACATACACTTGTAAATTCTGCACAGAGCCATGCACTCTTCACCGCATGGTATGGG
Source organism: Haemaphysalis longicornis (assembly GCF_048455015.1). Taxonomy (NCBI): domain Eukaryota; kingdom Metazoa; phylum Arthropoda; class Arachnida; order Ixodida; family Ixodidae; genus Haemaphysalis; species Haemaphysalis longicornis. Next base: position 11,442,281 of record NW_027526422.1, on the reverse strand, counting down.
AGTGCCGCCATACACCATCCCTTGCCCCAAATCCCAATCCCTCATTTGAGCAGTGGGAGGGTCGGTTGACCAGCTCCAACTCGGATCACCAACAACATCTGGTGGACCGGGCGAGACAGGCCGCCAAGACCCAGGGCTTCCTGGACTAAGGAGGTCCCCCACCTGGCGGTCAACCCAACAACATTGACTTCTCAATTAAATGTTTATTCCTCCTCCCATAGCAATAAAAGAGGGTTGACGCAGACATATACATATACAGGAATAAATTAAGAAAAACACGGTGATGATTATGGATTATTTTGCAAGTATTGCAAGAAAGAAGGGAAGGGGAACAGAGCGGTGCTTCTTTCTTTTTCTTTTTTTTGCCTTTTGAGCCGACGGGATTAGCCTTATGTGTAATGACAATGAATTAACTGCACTGGATATACCCAACCCAGACACCTGTTCATATCCTCATCGTCGTCGTCGTAGTAACTACACTTAAACCTGCATGTAACAAACTTCTCTGTAACGAATTCCTGGATTGACCGAAGTTTCCAATTCCCCATTGGCAGCCCCATTGAAACCCATGTGTTTGAGAACTATGTAACGAAGGCGTTGCGACGGTTAACCTTGATATAACGAATTCGCTACGCTAATGAGCCATTGCTTTTCGCCCTTTTTCTGAAAAAATTGGCTGCCGAAATGCACTCATTTATCGAACTTCACCCGCACCGCAAACTGCCGCGCGTTTCCAGTTGGAGTACGGTGTCGGTTAGGTGCTAAGCCTGCCTGTCGTCGTTTAGTCACGAGTCTTCACTACTATCTGTGGTGTTGGTTCGTCGGTGATGATTCCTGCTGCCAGGAAACGAATTTTTTTTTTCTTTTCAAGACGAGGTCGCAGTTTTAAATACCGTCTCTGCCTGGCAGAAAGAACGTCGCCACCTGGTACAGTGCCCAGCTAGCACCCACTCAACAATTCTGAGTGCGACAAAGAGCAACAAGTTCGCGAGAAGGCGCCCTTTTTGAATGTTTGGTCCTTAAAATGGGATAAGGCACCGAAAAATGTCAAAGGGATAAGTTATACTTAAGTAACGTTCGCGAATACGGGTGTAAGTGACCTTGCTTCTTAGAGACTAAGACTAAGACCAGAGACTAAGTTAAGTTCGTGGGAAAGCAGCAGGCGCCAATCACACAGTTTTTCGCTGTGAACTACATTCGTTAGGGCTGAGTTCACCATCGCTGATGTCTAGCGTTTTGGTTCCGCTTCTGCGTCACTCACGCTAGCCTTAACTCAAAACCTGCATGTAACAAAAACCTGCATTTAATGAAAAATTGCGAATTGTTGTCAACTTCGTTATATCCAGGTTTAACTGTATAATTCTTTACCATTATCCGCTAACCATCCCCAGCAACACTAACAAACATCTCTACGACACTTGCCCACTCCAACTGGGCGTCAATATAACCGATTTCTTTCCTCGGAATGTTCTTATCCCAACTTTTAGGGGCGAAGCACCTTAAGGCCGAGGCTTGTCCGGCGTTTGTGCTCACGGCACAACACCGTGTAAATCGAAACATCTGTGAACAAAAGGTTCACAAAAGGTTAACAAGAACAAAATAAAAGGTTCACAAAAGGTTAGAGAGAGAGAGAGAGAGAGAGAGAGAAAGAGAGAGAGAGAGAGAGAGAGAGAGAGAGAGAGAGAGAGAGAGAGAGAGAGAGAGAGAGAGAGAGAGAGAGAGAGAGAGAGAGAGAGAGAGAGAGAGAGAGAGAGAGAGAGAGAGAGAGAGAGAGAGAGAGAGAGAGAGAGAGAGAGAGAGAGACCCTGAAGAGCCATGCTGCTATAGTGCCTAGAAGATAGTGCTGCGCATGCGCGAGGAGCATTGGATTGGATTGGATTTAAATTGATTGGATTGGATTGGATTACACTGAATTGTATTGGATTGAATTGGAAATCATTTTAGCAGCAGTAAGCACTCTCACGGGTGATTTACGGGCAAGAACGATCCCCAGCGCTTCGCCCACTCGTTATGATTCACTTCGTGGAGATGCTTGAATGTTTTACTCTGTTATCCAACTCAGTTTGATTTCCGTTCCTTCCTTCGCATGCCTGGTTTCGTTCGTGGGTTCCGCCTGCTCTTTCCCGCCCTGCGCATTGTTTTCCTTAATGCAGCGCCACTTGCGGAGCGGTGTGTTGGTTATCCCAACTGTCACTCTTAGAAGACAGCCAGGAACGAGAGCGTTGTCAGCTGCAAGAGCGCATCGTCCCCTTCCCGCCCCTCTCCCCTCGGTGCCCTGGGGAATCATGATCCATAGATCATGGCGGTCTCAACTGCTCCAGGGGCATTGGCAATTGCCTCCGTCGTCGCCATCCCATCAATAGCTCGGCTCGGCTCAAGCCGATGGAGTGACGTACTGAGCGATAACTTAAGAGAGACAGATGGACCCCTCGCGTCTTTCCGGAATATTTTTGGCTCTTGTTTCGCTTGGGCGTTCGCTCGAGGATAAAGAGAACGGCCTGTCACACGCCCGGATCCGCGGAGAACGGCGAACGAGAAAGCTGGAGGCTTTAGTGGAGGGGATGTAAGGGAAAGAGAGAGAGAGAGGTCTTTTTCACTGACCAAGGTTTCTGCCGGCAGAGTTGGTCTCCATTGCTTTTTTGTTTTCTTCTTCGTCTGCGTCTATGCGCGGTTTATCCCGGTAGCGAAGCGACTTCCGGATACAAGAACGCCAGTAGGATTTACAGGCGGCAATGAGACTATATATTTAAAAAAAATTCCACGAATTAAAGAAAAACACGAAGCTATGCGCCTTTAGAGCTTTTGCAGGAATAAAAGAAAACAAAAATAGGGTTTGAAGCGGTATTCAATCTCAGTTCATGAGAAAAGTTATTTATCTTTTTCTGCTTACAGATCTGAGAAACTCTCAAGGAGAATAAAGCGTACAAGCGCTGTACTTTCCGAACAGGCTGTTTTTTTCTTAGTAACGAACTATAGCGACGCGTACCAGCGTCAAAAAAAAAAAGAAAAAAACATCGACCAATATCAGCACGCAGATTATCGATGAAATGAGATCACCCAGGACTGGGACGTCATCGACTGGCTCGCTGAGATATGTATGTACGCCCCTGGCTGAAGGTTCTTTTACTTTTTTTTCCTTATTCTGTTTCTTCCTTGTTCTGTATGCTTTTTTTCCTTTTCATTCATCGTTCAACTTAATTTATTTTCGTATTTATAATTTGTAATTCTTGACCTGGCTTTTTAATTCTTTTATCTTGTTTTATTTTGCGTATAGTTAACCTTCAGGTATGCTTCTCTTAATTTTTTCTCGTTTTTGTATTTTAGTATTTATTGTATTTGTACCGTAAAAAATCAAAGCCACTTTTTAAAACAAAGATGGTTAAAACGCGAAGCTTTCTTCGAAGGACACAGGTTTGATTCCGACCCCGGAAAGCGTTCTTTCTTGAGGCTTTTAATGTGCATTCGCTTGTCATCATCCCCGTTTTGTAAAGCCCAGTTTGTGAAGTTGGCTTTTCTGCAGTGCGTTTTGCGCGACGTCGAACGCCATCAGCGAGGCAAAAAAAGCTTCACTTTAACATATATTTATTTGACCATCATGTGACAGATCACGCAGGGCATCCAAGGTAAAGGCTGTCAAGCGACAGCTTGGATGCGCTGCAAACCGGGGTAGAAAAAAAGATCATGAAACAGATTTGTGTACCGGAATAATCAATAACAGAGCGCCGCCTTTACCAAGCATACTTCCTAAGCACGCTTGCCGGAAAAGTAGAGTTGACATTGAAGCCCGACAGTTCCTAGTGAAAAAAAGAACAGCATTCTGGAGCACGCCTGCAAAGAAAGTATGAGCAGCCGCAAAAGAGCGACCACACCTCTGTTCATCGCTGTTTCTTTTTTATTAGCTGTATTAATCTGGCGATGCTCCGTGTACATTGGTTAGAAACCTACCGGCCAACCGACGTCGAAACGCAATAAGTTTGTCAACGTCTCCCAATTCGCAAAGCAGGGAATGAAAGCGCTCCGTTCGAACATCCCGCACGCCCAGAGTATACACGCGGAAAAGGAGCAAGCCTGCAGAAGCCACCCGAAGATTGCACGATTGGAGAAATGATAGCACGTTACAACGGAGGCCGCTCCTCGCGTTGGACGGCAGCGTTTTATTTCTCTCATCTACCACGCGAAGATCGAGGAGCGGCGCAGCCCCGAATCCGTTTCATGAGCGGGACGAAGGCGTTTTACCTCGGTCTACCCCACTGACGTTACAAGCGGAGCAGCGAGATCGTGATACTGCTCTTGGTTGCCCCGAATGATGCAATATGGACTTAAGAAAATCCCAGGAGCGCGCGCTCAGGCTGCCGCAAACAAATACGTCCCTCAACCATGCAAATAAATTGTATCCGACCCAGTAAACCGGCCTGTGTCAGCTTTGCAGAGAACCTGGCTCCCTAGGTTTGCTATATGGTGTGGGGGTGTCAAGAAAAGCCCAATATCTCTCAGACACAATTCCTTGTCCGCCGCAGTGTGTGAGGAGCGGGGGTAGGGGGCGGGCATGATGTCCAGACATGATTTAGAAACAGCGCAGTATTACGAGAATACAAAGAAAAGAACCAGACAGGACGAGCTTGTCCGGTCTGGTTCTCTTGCTTGTGTTCTTGTAATACCGCGCTTCTTCTAAAGCATGTTGTCGCAATACGAACTCGCCCACCTTTCCATCCTGCTGTGCCGTGCACCTCCAGTCCGGCCAGCCAGCTTGACCGCCGTCGCAAACAATTGATGACGCCGTCCCAACTGGCACCACCAATGCTGTCCTCAAGCTAAGACATCCCTCTGCTAATCTACTGCGTCTAAAGAAAGTTACTTTTTGTCCCTTACCACGGCTCATTCCTCCGAAGCACATGAGGCCACGCGCTAGTCGCAAACGTATACGGTACGCGCGGCCGTCTTCGCCGGCCTTCGTCCATGTGAGATTGACGACGAAACTAAACTAAACTAAACTCGGCGGAGTTCTTACTCATAATGCACTATTTTTTCCACCCTCTCCATCCACCCGTCCGCCCGCCCGCCTGCCTGCCTGCCTGTCATTAGAACGGCATCGTTCCTTGGACGTGCTTCAGGGAATGGCATCCAGTTTAACGGGACCATGCAGACAAAATACAAGTTTGTTTTATTCGAAAGATTTCGTGTTGTATAGTGTCTCCAGCGCTTGTCCGGAAGCAAACGATGCTTTATTCACTGAGAAGTTAATCAATTTAAGTTAAATATTTGATTCTCCCGCCAAATCACGTGTTTTCGTGACGTCTGCAATGACGTCACAAGAACAGGTCTTCAAACGAAACTTAGTGCGCCATTAGGCTCGGCAGCCGACTGCAGAGCTTTGTTTACCGTCAGTCCTCCTATATGGCGCAACCATACTGCGCCGGGCCGTTCTCTGCCTTTGCTTTGTTTTTGACCGTATTTGCACCTGGCTTGTTTTTTGTTAAAGGCCAACTGCACTCAAATTTTTCTTTGTCCAAATTTGATCCTAATAAGTAGTCTATGCTCTTAAAATCACCATGGCGAAATCCTAAGCTCCGTAAGCACAGAGCACACTAGGTACCGTCGTTCGAAGTTGCTCCGTGCAGACGACGTTTGCACCTGGCGGAGAGTAGCCGAAACAAGTTCCGAGCGGCCTGTGACGGAGGTTGGGGACCCTGTCCCGTGGAGCTCGCGCTTCTCCGGCGACTTGTATGGCGCTCCGCCGGGCGCAGGGACGCGTTCGTCCGGGGTTTCTCTGCTACACCACCGCGCTGTACAGCCGTCGCCATCACATGTTTCAAACTAACCGCATAAGTAGCAATATTCGCATTTTTTTTTCAGTGCAATAAAAGAGATTAGAAGCCTACAAACTATTCACGCGCTTACGAACGTCCTGGAGTTAGCAAAACTCTTTTCACCTGAAAATAATATTTCCAATAAAAAAATAGCGCTACAAGCACACTTGCCTTACATCTGTCATATTGCCATCACAGAAAAAAGGATCTTTTATAAATTATTTACCCCTTGCACTACCGCGTCCAATATTTGCAATATCTGGGCTGGGAAAACGGCACCTCCATCCCTTAGACCTGTCCAAATTTAAGTTTTGCGACCTAACTTGAGTTGTTGCACACGCGGGTATAAACGTTTGTGCGGCTTTTGCCTCACTCACTAAGTGAACCAAAATCAGCCTTTCTCGTGGTAACAAATACATCCGAACAAATATCGGCCGTCGTCTTCGCGAATTGCGCAAGCTAACAAAACTGCTCCTCTCATAAACAATAAACTTGATGAGCTTGAAAATCTAGAGTCCGTCATTGAAAGCACACTCCAAGCCTGCAAGCGTTCCGTCCGGCTGTCTCCAAAAGTGACCGAGTTTGACGTGGAGCTGGAGCGCCTTCGTGCTGTTCGTCGCCGCGCCGAACGCAGATACCGGTGAACGAAATGTCTCGAAGATTTGAGAATTTGCAGACGAACGCAAAAGAAGATCCAGCGACGCATTGCCCAAGTGCAAGCACAACGTTGGAAATCTTTTTGTGACACGCTGGACCCTCGCAAGCCTTTGTCGAGGATATGGAAAACGGTGCAAGGGCTAATGACTCCTGTACAGCAGCGCTCCCAATTTAAGGCCCTGGCTATTCACCAGAACCGCCGAGAGCTCGAAGTGGCCGAGGACTTCTGCGTGAGGATAGCCAGTGGAGCAGGCCCTTCTGGACTACTGCTCGCCAGTGACACCCCTGCATCGCGGGATTCAAGGATGGACGTTCCATTTAGCATGGAAGAACTGCGGGCGGCATTGGCTGCATGCAAGCGATCTTCGTCTCCTGGGCCTGATGGAGTCACATATGCTGCTCTCCGTCACCTTGGCAAGGATGCCCGACAAGCCTTGCTGGAATATTTCAACGACCTATGGTGGGATGGTTCCGTTCCTCAAAAATGGAAGACCAGCCGCCTCGTTCCGCTCCTGAAGCCCGGAAAATCTATGCTGGATCCACTGGCATACCGACCAATTGCACTTTCAAGTTGCGTTGGAAAGCTGATGGAGCGAATCATTCTCGCACGTCTGGAGTGGTTCCTGGAGCGTTACAATGTCTACCCTGATGTCATGGCTGGATTCCGTCGTGGACGCTCATCCATTGACTGCGTTATTGATTTGGTGACTTTTGTGCAGCAGCGGAAAAGTGCGAAGCGGATATGTGCCGCGTTGTTCCTCGACGTTAAAGGGGCCTACGATAACGTGGAGCACGATGCGATTCTCAAAGTACTGCAGGCTGTGGGGCTCGGTGGCCGGGTCTACCAGTGGATACGGAACTACCTAACAGAGAGGTCATTCTTTGTTATGACTGCAGATGGGCCGACATCAGCTCACTATACTCACCGTGGTGTTCCCCAAGGAGGCGTCCTGAGCCCTACACTGTTCAACCTTACACTAATTGGCCTGATTTCTCGCCTTCCAAGGAGGGTTCACGTGTCGATATACGCCGACGATATATGTGTTTGGGCAGATGGCGTGACTCGTCGGCATGTGCGCGCCCGACTGCAAAATGCCGCAGACTTGACGACCTCATATCTACACGGACAAGGGTTGGAACTATCCAGCAGCAAATGCGCCGTGCTTCTGTTTACACGAAAGCCTATGTATGCATACCCTTTGTATATTAACGGTGAAAGGGTGTCTTATGTGAGAAATCACACGTTTCTCGGCATAGTTGTCGACAGAGGCCTTTCTTGGAGCGCTCATGTTAACGTTCTAAAGAAGAGGCTCTCTGCAGTGGTGCATGTGCTCAAACTCATCGGCGGCAAGACGTGGGGAACACCACTGAAGTCGATGTTACAGCTCTACAACGTGCTGTTCTTGGGCTATCTGCGATACAGTGCCCCTGTCCTTTCTGGAGCGTGCCGCACAACTACTCGGTAACTTCAGGGTATTCAAGCTCAGGCCCTGCGAACCTGTCTTGGCCTACCACGATGTACGTCCACAGCAGCGACCATTGCCCTGGCTCGAAATCACCCTTTGGCAACCTTTGTGGACGTCGAAATACTCAGGACACATATCAGGCATCTCGCCCGTCTACCTGATCATCACCTCGTGGGAATACCAGCGACCCGTCCCCGGGCGTCGTTCGCAAGGGTGGTAGCTGCCCACAACACCAGCGTTCCATCGAACTACACGCCGGCGATGAGACCGCTCATTCCGCTGTGGTGTGTGATGCAGCCCCGAGTGTGCCTAAATATCCCAGGAGTGACAAAAAAAACGTGAACTTCCAATTCCGGCCCTGCAACAGCTCGCTCTGACGTACATGCACGAGACATACAGTGACCGAACCCATGTATACACTGATGGCTCGGTAACATCGTCGGGTTCTGCCGGAGCTGTTGTTATACGCCGACTGTCACTGTGCAGCAAATTTAAGATAGCCAATCTTACCACATCCACGGCTACAGAACTTACGGCCATCCGTAGCGCTCTTCACACCATCGAGCAAAGTTCGTGCCGCAGATGGGCTATCTTCTGTGATTCGAAGCCTGCACTTCAGTCACTCCAGTCAGCGCTGTGCCGGGGACCTCACGAACAGCTCCTGACAGAAATAAGAATGGTATACGACCGTGCTGTCCAGGCGGGTCATGATGTCACCCTACAGTGGCTTCCTAGCCACTGCGGCATTGTCGGCAACGAAAGTGCGGACGCTGCCGCCCGGCTGGCGCATCAAACAGCGACAACTGTACTCATCCCATTGTCTAGGACGGACGCAGCTAGGGTCCTCCGCATTCTTGTCCGGGAAACAGCTATCTCCCAATGGTCTCCAGAAGATTTCACATGCGCACGCATTGGTGCCTTTGACCCGCACCTGCAACGTCCCCTTCCACTAGGCCTCCCACGGTCTGACGCAACTCTTCTTTGCCGTCTCTGGCTGGGGGTGGCATTCACAATTGCTTACTCGTACTTAATAGGAATGGCAGCAAGGGTGGAGTGCGAAACGTGCGGCACATCGGAGACGATACGCCACGTTTTATGCGAGTGCCCACGCTACTCGGCTGAAAGAAAAAAGCTGTCGTCAGCGCTGAGTAACCTGGACTCTCGGCGGCCATTTTCGGAGGGAAAGATTCTGTGCCACTGGCCTTCTCAGTCATCCGCTCAGAAGGCGACTAAGGAACTATTACGTTTTCTACGGGCGACGAACTTGAATACTAGGCTATAGACTGAGAGCCTCCAGTGTCAATCACTGTCAGTGCCTCAGTGCTGGGCATACGTGTCTGGTCCAACTTTTCCTCTCTTTTTTTTCCTTTATCTTTTTTGCCCATTTCCCCTTTCCCACGTGCAGGATAGCAAACTAGGCTCTAGCCAGGTTAACTTTCCTGCCTTTCTTCTACATTCTTCCTTCCTTCCTTCCTTGATTTTTTTCAATTCCCAAATGAAGTATTTACTTTTGCAGAGCGCTAGAGTTAGTTTACTTGAAATTAAAATGTTTTCAACAGCACATGCCTCTGGTGAAAGTAGAAAACAGCGGCAGGTAGGTATTTTTTTTAGTTGTTTTAGTGCATCATTTAGCTGTGGAAGCTGGCTTATAGTTTTAGATCCCTTTTATAATTCGATTCTCGATGTGCAGCAAGGTGTAAAATACTGGGCTGATATTCACGAAGCTGTTTGCACTTAATATATAGTAAAAATAGTGATTGATCTCCGCCCGCCTGCGGTTTATTCCCTTCAAATATAGAGCGATGTGACAGTCGAGGCGTCGGCTAACCAAAGCTGCTTTTCGATATCGTTCAACTAGCTTTGTAAATCAGCTAGGGCCCGATTTCTTACTTGCAATGCCAAGGATTGCTACAACGGCAATAATTCTAATGCAAAAATAACTGTCGTACGGTCAACTTCATTTCGATTGATAGCAATGCGATGTCGGAATTTCGCCCAACTCCATTATTCTGGGCAAACGTTAGTGGGAGTCCTTCTGTGGAAATAACCATGTCAAACGCGACGCTACCACGCACATTTGAAGGGGGCTCTGAGCGGCAGCCAGTTCTAGCGCGGCCGCTTCAGTTCCGTCACGTACGTCACGTCCGGCCGCCGGTAATGACCGCCTTTTCTATTCAGTTTCGGTTCCAAAAACGCCAATGTCGTGAGCCGTTCGCGTCGCGCGCGTTGATCTTTGAAACGTAGTATTTTTCACTTCGCACTCTTCGTATCTGTACTATTAGATGACATTATTTTTACATTGTCGAAAATTTGAGTGCAGTTGGCCTGTAAGGTAGATAATAACCGTTTCGTGAAACATGGTGTTCGCTAGGCAAAATATGGTCCCGTAAGACACCGTCGCTTACGCCAATCGGCCAGTGTCGTCTGAGACAACTCCAAAGCGCCGCACTGCTGTGCAGTTAAAACAAGCATAGTGCGCGCAGTACCAGCAGCAGTACGCATCGGTACTTCTATGTTTACGTGTACCTTCATAACTTACATTGTTTACCCACCATTATTAGTGCTATAAAAAGAAAGGGCCTTAAATTTAAGCGCAAATAACTCGTTCGGCAAGCTTATAACCCCTGCCTAACTTGCCTTTGCTTTTGCTGGCCTCAGCCAATCGCACAGCTGCCCTTATTACGTCATGGGTTCTAATGCGGGAAATGAGCTAGTGAGTCGCACGGCCATTCCCTTTTCCCCTAAATATATAGCTTATTTGAGCGAAGTGTGCGTTAAAAGTTGTGTCAGTATGATTCTAAAGAGGCAGTCTTTTGAATTAACCAAACTTGTGTTTTGCCTGCATGGCCCCTTTAAAGATTTCACGAACAGTATGATGGCGTGACATCTGCTGCATGCGGATTACCTGGTCCGGGTATGGCGCTGCCTTTGATCATGGCTGGTGTAGAGCTTTTCCACGTGACCAGAAACCAACGTGCGTCATTCAAAGCACCCGAGTTGAATTTCGGCGTCCCTGTGCTTCATTCTACCAGGCCAGTCTGATGTGGACGCATAGTAACCGACGCAGCCACCAGTTTTCAAAATGCGCTGCTTGCGCACGAGAGGAGAATCAATGCGGTTGACGGTGGCAGTTTTTGTCGTTGCAAGTACAGCCTCCGAAATTTTTAATAATATAGCCGGAGCAACGGCCGACCGGCATGTCAGCGCCTTATCACGGTGTTCAGCAGCGAAATAGGCGAGAGTACGCGCACGCGCATAGGGTTATTTGCTGTACGAGTGTCGTCTGCTACGCTGTTTCCCTGAGGGTGGTACACCGCCTATACCACTGCATCTGAATGACTTTGCGCCCCACGCTGCTTAGCTATCTTCGGCGGTAGCGAAACAGCCTTGCAAGGTAAGAAAACCGGGGGGTGTGTTGCCCTGAGAAGAACAGCGGAACAGACGACGCTCCCACAACAGATAGTTCTTTGCGCGTGCGCGTACCCTCACCTATTTTGCCGGTGAACACCATGATAAGGCGCTGACATGCCAATCGGTCGTCGCTCCCGCTATATTATTACAAATTTGGGAGGCTGTACGTTCACGCAATCAAATCATTTTGCCCTCAGAGAGAAGCACAATTAGACAGCTGCTGAAACTCAGTATCATCAAATTCTGCGGTGGGCGCACTGATAAAAGAGGTGGTTCGACGTGCACACCCGCAAATGAGCTGCGGACCTCCACAGTCACTTTCAACGCGGCTCGTAACTTGAAACCTTCAACGAAGGATTAACAAAGATGTGGGGTAGAGTGCAAGCACTGTTGCAGACAACTAATTACCTTAAAGTGTTAACGTCGACGGATAGTCAATACGGAAGGACGACGCCTGGTATTAACACAAGCGCGCGCGAAAAAAAGCTCACAAATAGTAGCAGAAACTGCTTCTTCGTGACGCGTAAACGTGATGAAGGCGTAGAAAACGTGTGTGAATGATGACGGATATTTAAATTACTGCTGCTAGGGATGTTTTTTTGTTTTTTTGCTGCGTGATCGTGAGCAACTTGCTAATCTAACCTAATCTGCGATATTCGTCTCAGGCGTCCTTGACCCCATACCCTCACAATTGCGCCAGTTTACTTACCACGTTCAAAACGCGGAACAGAATCGCTTTAAAATTGTTGTTTTTGCATTAGGTGCATGCACAAAGTTGACGCACGTACAGCACCATGTAAAGTGGTTTTTGAAATTGGCTATTTCTCAAACAGTGTCTGCGTCACGCAATACACAATCTCTGAGCACGGGAAGCCTAGTGAAACCAACTGTAAGCTAGCTTCTAAGTCGGACATATGCATAGAATATAAGTTTTAAGGTTTACTTCGGTAGTTAATGAGCTTGTATCGAGAAATGCAGTCATACTTGTTCTGAACACGTATGTATTGTACACGCATTCTTGAAAGCTCCGATTCGAACTAGCAGCAAACTTAACACTCTAAATTAAAAAAAAAAAAAAATCCCGGGCTATCTCCAGGAACGCGAAACCTAGGGAAGGACAAAGCATGCATTGCATAAGTGTATTCTTGGCGCCTTGGCGTTTTTGTCAACGAAGATGAAACCATTGGGGATAGAGGTATACAGCTTTGCTGTAAAAGTCTTGTCTTTGCTGCACTAAGCTCTCTTCAGGTGTTCAGGTTCAGGTGTTTTGTGTTCAGGTGTTTTGTGTTCAGGTGTCTTGTTAGCACACGTTACGAAGCGCTCCAGCGCGAGGCGTAAACCAGTGCCCCAGTGTTTTTGTTTTTTGTTTTTTTTTAGTACGCGTTCCGTTCGAGCGCAAGGCGGGAACGAGTTTTCCGGTGTTTTAGTACCGTGACTACATGAAATGACAATTACGACGACGACAGCCCCTGCCCCTAAGGGGATTCGCCCTTAAAATAAGATGGACTCCCAGAACGGGTCGTATATTAGCTTATGGCAAATACGATGATGAATTCGGCTCCTTGTATCGACTGCTCAGCTCCACGCTATGCTGTACACATTTCGACTTAGTGCATGTACCGAAGGATTCGAACTGAGAATTTTACATGATTCATACGCTTTATTGCACGCCTTGGCTCTACCAATAAACTAGCGCTTATTTGTAATTATTTGCACTCGTAAATAATAGCCATATCATGCTGGCCTTTTGCATTAAGATGCCAGCTGCGATGAGGGCAGATACAGAATCTTGCTGGGAGGGCGGTAGGCGTCACCCTGTTACGATTTAGGATGATGGTAGTGATTTGTTTTCTAATTTCGCCGAAGTGACCCCTGGCCACCTTCCCGTCCTGCGAGCAGAGGAGTATGCTTCACCACCATAATACCCATTGTGCGGTGGTGCACCCTTTACAGGCAAATCGGTGATGGCGAGGCGTCAGAGGGCAGTTTCGCCACCAGCCACATAGTACTATTAGCAGATAGCAAACAGTGTCTGCAACAGCTCACAGATATCTGCGGGAAGAAGCCACTGAACTGGGGTTAGAGTTTAGCACAGCAAAGTCAGGAGCTGTAGTTTTTAATGACAACGCCCGTAACGAATCGGTATTCGTTCAAAAAACAGCAATACCGTGGGTAACGAAATACAAATATCTGGGCATATGGTTAAATGAAGGTCAGGCGTATCTAAAAACTCATGAGGAGCATTTAAGAATGAAAGGCAGAAGAAACGCTTCTATCATGAAGCACAGAGCACTGTGGGGATATAACAGATATGAAGTAAAGAGAGGAATCTGGAAGGGAGTAATGGTACCAGCACTCACCTTTTCAAACACAGTAGTGTGTGTCAAATCAGAGATTCAATCAGGAATAGAAGTAAATCAGAGGGCCGTAGGTCGATTGGCATTAGGAGCACACAGCAAAACAACAAATGAGGCAGTGCGGGGAGATATGGCATGGGCATCCTTCGAAGTGAGAGAAGCACAGAGCAAAATATGTTTTGAAGAACGACTTAGAAATCTGGATGATCAGAGATGGGCGGCCAAAGTGTTACGGTATCTTTACATGAAAAGCGTGGACACACAATGGAGGAAAAGAACCAGAAGGCTCAGGACAAAGTATATGAAACCTGGAAGTGCAGGGGAAACGACCAAGGCAATAAAAAATGAAGTGAAAGAAACAGAAACAACGACCTGGAAAAAGAGGATGGATGCGAAGAAGTCCTTAGATATCTACAGAATCGGGAAGCAGGAGATCACAAGGGAAAAATTATTCGATAATACCAAAGGGAGTGCATTGCTTTTTGAAGCCCGAGCGGGTTGCTTGCGGACAAAAACGCTTATCCGCGAGCCGGTACAGGAAGAACTATGCGCAGGCTGCGGAAATGAGCCAGAAACCATGCGACATATTGTAACAGAGTGCAAAAGTATCCGTCCAGTGCTCAGTGATGGAGCCATCCAGCTTCCAGAAGCCCTTGGCTTTAAGGTTAGCGGAAAAGTGAACTGGACAGCAGTAGAGGTTAGTAAAAGAAGGTTAGAATGTTGGTGGGAAAAGAGCAGAGAACAATCTGGGAAGACATGCGAACAAAGAAGTCAGACTAGCGCAAAAATTTCGTAAAAGTATTTTCTTTTTATTTTGACATTATTTTTTATTTATTTTGTTTGTATTTTTTGGCGAGGTGATTGTACAGTGGCGTTGCGACTAAGGCCGCTGTGCAACGCCACCCCGTTACAAAGGGGAAGCCACTAAGCATCATCATCACACACTCTTTCAAAATGTGGGTAATAACCGCGGAGTGCTTTTGCTTTAGAGGGACCCTATAACACTGCCGATAAGAGTTCTCACTCTTTCCTTCGTGCCTGAAAGCACTGCGAAAGATGTAGTTATCGCCAGCCCAGAGCGGCACTGCGTGATTTTCTTGTCGCAGCAAATACGCCTTCCAGTTTGTGCTTTGCTCAATTCTGGTTTTATTTAAAGTGGCTAACGAATGCAGTTATTCCTGCAACTGAAATGAAGCCGGTAAATTGCCGCGACCTCGCTCGAAGGACGTCATTTGAGCGGTCAAACAACGTCAAGACCGGGAAAAAGAGAAACATTTCCTGAGCAAATTTTGAACATATCTGATGGGCGCAGAGCAGTAATTTTTGGCTGCGGAACTTTCTGAGCCTTATGCTAAGTACTGAATGCTCTTCTTGACTGCGTTCTGAAAGCATTTTATAATTAAAAATTTTTAAAAGTGCTGTAGAATCCCTCTAAAAGGAGAGGCATGATGGTTGACCTACACTGCAGTGCTTCACGGTGGTACGACAAATACACATGTATACCAGCGAGGTCAGTTCAGAATAACTTAGGGGAGAGAGAGTGGAACATCTATTTTGCGTCGCAGTGCATCACGGCCATTCTCGGCAGAGCTCCGGCGAGAGTTTCAAAGTACAAAAGCTCTACACTATGAGACCTTGAGCAGCCCACTGCCGCAGAACGCGGTGAGCTGTGGCCTCTGTATCTATTAGCAGGCACTGACAGAACCAATCATACAGGCTAACAAAATATTAAGCATATCTGGGCCAATTTCGACAAAGCTTCGTCACTGCCAAATGAACTAGGACGCCAATTTTGGGGCGAGCTCTTATTTGGCTCTCCCTTTGGTGGCGTAGGTAATGCTGCAGCTGCGCGCCCTCGCGACCTCGTCAACGTATCAGTGACATGTTTTGATCGCGACCAAGCCGGTAATAGTATTGATGCCCCAACTTTGCGTCTACACTGGCCGTTACCACTCGTAAAACTTTTAAAAGAACTTTTCCGAGCCCACTGATAATCATTTGAGGGGGAGGGGGTGAGCAGGAGGAAGAGGGAAAAAAAGTTGTGCACCTTGCACTAGTGGTGCAAGGCTGTAGAAACAGCAGAGCTGGCGCGGCCCCTCTACCTTCGTCAGAAACCGGGCTGTTGCACCTCGGATTTCCGAACTTGCCGCTCAAAGTTCTCCATGACTGCATGCAGGCCCGGATCTTTTTGTCCGCAGCCTTTCACATCTCTCCCAAACTAAATCCGTGGCGCGCGTCCCCGGCTTCGCGAACTCGGCGTCTGCGCTCCATGGAGGCCAGTGGCGTCAATAAAAGTTTTTATCTCTCTCTCTGCGCTCCACAATTCAGGCGCAAATGCACGTGAACTGGCCAGTAGAAGAGCACGCGAGAGATCACGCCACGAAGGCTGGGCAGAGTGTTCTCGAAGGTCGAGCTGGCCGACGCCGGGCGCTACTCTTTTTCTTCGTATATTTTCTGGCAACGTTATACGGTTGAACTAAAAGCTTTAACAGCTTGGCTGTTAAAAGGGGTTATTGAAGTCGATATTTCAAAATGGAAATTGAAAAATGAAACTTTAGGGGGCTACCTGTCAAATATATGCGACCTTCGTTGGCCAGTGCGTCTCTTAATGATCGTAACAATGTTTTTGCACCCTGCTCACCAACGTTACAAGGGGGGATCGTAACACCCGGCAGGTCTCGACAGGAGAAGTACAGAGAGGGGGCAGAGGGTCATGTGCTGCCAGGGCACCTGTTCGCCGCTGCCACTCGCGTACTTACGCGCTGGGTATCGCATTCGCCGATACAAATGCATATGAAGTCATCCCTCACTCGGAAAGTGCCTGAAACCAGCGCCTCGTGAGCGCACCACTATCCCCTTCGCAGACAGCTCCGGCAGGGGCAGGGGAATTTTGCGGCGAACGGCTCTGAACACTTTGTTGGAAGGGGCCCACACAAGTATGGGTGTCGGCAGAGGGTGACAAAGAGGGCACTACCCCTCCCCTTAAGCTAAACGACCTTGAACTCCACCCTTCCCCTTCGCCAAATATGATGACACTGAATGAAGGAATAAACATTTATTGAACTTTATGAGTTCCGTTGTGGGAGGCATCCTTAGTCCTTGGCTGCCCGGCGGGCCCTGTCCACCAGTCGTTGCTAGTCTTGGGGGCATGAGCTGGTCAGCTGGTCCTCCCACTGCTCCGGGGTGGGGTTTGGTAGGGTGGTTAATGAACACATTTTTTTTTAAATTTCTATTCTAAGGAAGAAAGTAAAAAAGCCTTTGTGTCTTTGTGTCGGTGTGGTGGCTACGGGTGGGCGCGGGGACGCGGTCTGCCTATTTTTTGCTACGCATCCCGCCCTCGGTATTATTCTGAACATACCGAGATTTCCACTGTTTGCGGATTTGATATGGAAATCCATGTCACTGGAAGCAGCGCGCTTGGGTTGCGTGTCCAATGTGACTTGTGCTCTCGTCCGGCGGAGAAGCTGACCGGCCAGTCAACAAAAACCGGCATACGTGCATGGAGAGTGGGCGGGCCAGGGACGGTAACTCCAAAAATGTACATAAAGAGGTAAACCTGCCTGCCATTGCTGCTTTCGAACTGCCGTGAAGTTCATGGCGCAATCAACTCTCTTTTTCTCCTGCCCCACATCCATAGCTCATCATCCACGTGGGTGTGTATGCGGACGCTGGGAATGGCCCTTGTGTGCTCATCAAATGATGTGACGAATGCATGTGTTTGCATGCCTCCATGTGTCAGAATTTAATCTTTTCACGCACCCCTACCAACTGGCTCATTCACAAAACAATCCTACAATTAATTTCACAAGCTGCGCGCGCAGCACTGTGGCTGCTACCCGGGTTCCTAGGAAAGCCACTTAACGAGCGAGAGCTAACCCGCCACGACATTGCACAAAGGCCGACTGTGCAAAAAAAAAAAAAAAAAAAAGCGTCAGTACACGTTGGAGCTTTGAAAGGACATTTCTGCCTCCGGTGGGTAGGTGGAACTGGCTCGGTTAGCCGCGTAGCTCCGGCCCTCCCGCACGCCGATTATGAGATGAGTGAAGAGAGAATTAACACCTTCATTCCCGAGCTCATCGATGAACTATGAAGCGCGTGTACATGAATGCGACAATATCGCGTGGCCTTTTCCAGCGCATCTGGCTAGTTCGATGCGCTAGCGTTTACATATAGCGCATCAGCGGCCGCTCCCGGGCTGCGAAACACCAGCGCGCTTCCCTCCAAGCAGTTTTCCACGTGCCTCCCGCACGGTGCGTCCACCGCGACGAATTGCTAATGCGACGCGCCAGCCGTCTCAAAGCGCGTTTGCATGTGGAAGAGTAGCACATCGTATTGGTTTTATTAGCACATCGCATTCATGTAGAAATTCGATGTCCACCATTTTAGCATCGAAACTGTTAAACATTCCTAAAAAATAAAGAAACCTCCTAGGGTATTCATTTTTTAACAGCGAAGCTGTTTAGCAAATTGTTAGGGTTTCGTGTCCGCAGTTAAAAATACCATGAAAATGCCGAGCGCACGTGAGCGCGTGCCTCGCAGCAACCCCGGCGCACGTTCGTCAAGCCAAGCATACCCCCCCCCATTAGGGAGACTGGCCAAGATTGGCCAAAAAAGAAAAAAGCTCCAGCGTTCGCCGTAATCGTCGTAACACTTGCTCGGAACGAAAAAGACGTCACAGCGCTTGTCCCTCCAAGCTGATGTCCAATGATGATCACTTCCAAAAAAATAAAGGAACCTCACACTATATGGAGTGAAGATCGTTGCACCAGCGAAAAAGCAAATTGGCTGCAGTCGTGCACTCCAGCCGCCAGGCGAAAAATTAGCGCACTTTTACTCTGTGAAGAAGGATGGCCTGTGAAGCTGGACGATGTACACGAAATGCACGAAACAAATCACGGTTTGTAATTTGCAATCGAGCAATTAGCACTTACCCCAATGAAACTTTGGACTCGAGATTTATTCTAGTGGACAAACATGGAGCTGTCTGGCACCTTACCGTCTGCGTAACACACGACCATTGAGGACGCCAGAAAGTTCGCATTGTCCTCACCGATTTGCAGACAGCCTGCCGAAACTACCAGGTTGGCTGCATTTCTTTATTAGCCCTATTAATCCTCAAAAACTGCTCGATAATCCCTGACATCTGCATCGTCTGGACTCCTGAACACGCCGCCATCCCCGGCAATGAAGTGGCTCACGCCGCGGCTCGCGATTTGATACACCGAGCCATTGCAGACAGTGGCCAATATCTACACCTCAATATCAACCCCACCCACTGAGTGGCTACACAGAGATTCTTTCCTGTTACAGGCAAACTCACTGTCCCACCGCTACACTGGTGCTTCTCCAGAGAGGAAGCTTCAACTTGACAGCGGCTCCAGACGAATACCTACCCATATCCCACCCACCTCCAGGCTCCACGTCATCTTCCCCACCAAATAACCTTCCCTTTGTGCTTACTCTCCCCAGCCTGGCACCCTCTACCATATAATATGGGAGTTCCAACGTACTCCAGACTTGCATGCTAAAAGAGAATTACCGGCTCACGTCGGCGTTCAAAACGGACAAGTTGCCCGGACAACGCCTGAAAAGGGCGCTACCACCATTATGAGCGGTGCCAGTGGTGGCGAGGAGAGCCTAGGCGGCGCCGAGTAAATCAGCTCCACCGGAATGGAAACTGGTGGGGGGGGTTGGGGGGCTAGACACGTACTGCTTTGCAGTAAAAAACCAAGAAAATGCCGAGCGTTCGTGTGTGCACCCCTTGCGGCGACACCCCAGCAGCCCCCGGAGCACATTTGTCAAGCCAGCATACCCACTTCGGCAGATCGGCCAAGATTGAAGATAAAAAAACGCCCGTGTTTGGCGTAATCGTGGCAACACTTGTTCGGAATGAGAAAGACTCCAGCGTTGGCCGTAATCGTGGCAACACTTGCTTGGAACAAGCAAGATGCATCATAGCATATGCCCCTCCAAGGTGATGTCCAATGATGATCACTTACAAAAAATGAAGGAAGCTCACACTTACAGCATTGAGGCAGCAAAGAAGCAAATCGGCTGCAATCGTGCACTGAAACGGTCATGATGGTCGTGAAGGTTGCGTACAGCTTTCCTGGCTAAGGCCGGGTATAAACGGCCAAATTCCTGCTCACTGGCAGCGAGGAGACACGAGGTCGTGAATGTCTGTACACGCTTTTGCGAGTTGCAGCGACCGCAGCCCACCGGTAGCTGGGTGGGGTGTAGCGGCCACCGGCGTTCTTCAGCAAAACTTGAAGGGGTTTGTTTACATTTTTAGTGATGAAGACCAGATAGCCTCAGCAAGCCGCCACACATTTTCCCCACTCCCTAGATCCCTAGGGTGGGGATCACGATCTAAAACTACACGACACCAATGGTAATGTGCAAGTTCCTCATTTGCACCAGCCTCAGCAAGGGACCTGCCCTTCGTTTGGCTCTATCAAGCTCAACAAAAGCACCCTTGCCACTCTCCGGAGACATGGAGTAGTGGGAAGGATGCGCGACACAGCGCAGCAGTATCCTGTCCGTGATGAGTTCCTTCCGTGCCAGTGTTGCGGAGTTAGCACTAAGGAATAAGAATGACTCCGGATTCGTTCCACTTTTTCGTGACCCCAGAATGGAATGGGAATGGAATTGTGGACCTTTTGCCCGAAATAGAATTAGATGTAATGGGCTGCGTTAGCCGAGCCACTCTTAAGCTGCAGCCTACAACAAAGCCGGCCCTTGAAGCAGCATCCCTGCAACCAAGAGGTCTATCACCGCCTTTACTTTTTTGGCTGCTTCTGTGAACTTGTGGATGAAAGTGGCGACTCCCAGTGAAGCCGCCGAAAAAGAATGATGATGATGATGATTGGGTTTTTATGGCGCAAGGCCGGCTAAGGGCAAAGAACGGCAAGGGAAAGTTGCTTTATGAGAACGAAGTGATAGCAAATATAAAACGTGTAGCTAACAATATACATGAGATAACATAGAAGACATTGTAGATGACTGGTATAAAGGGCAAGGGTGTCAATATGCATGGCAAGTAATGAGGTGCAAAAACAGGACATTGCTAAGAAACTTAAAAGTACATTTGTGGGCAATTATGGCACCATCTCCCAAGAAGCACACTGGGTGCAGCGGAATGTGTTGCGAGTACAGCTGTGCCCGCCACTGAAAAAGAAACTCTTCACAGGTAAAGTGTTTCTGGCACTTAAGGTGCGTCAAATGACAGCGCTGCGTGATTACTGTCGTATTCCACACAATTGCCCAAACCCAGAACAGCAAGCGCGGCCACTTTTCCCCGCCATGGAGATTCCAACCTTGGCTGCCGAGGATCTCATCTTACTGGGAAGCATAAATGAGCAATCTTTTTATTGCCATTTGACAGCCTCAGATAAAAAAAAAAATTGTCGAAATAAAATACATTTCAACAAATTGGGAGCAATTATGACAAAATCACACTGTCAAATTCCACTGCAGTCACATTATTTACAACGTTGACACAACTGTGCCGTGATGGTGCTGCCACTTCATGCTCCAACATTAGTTTTTCCTTTTAATTTAATGCTTCCAAGTTTTACTTTGCACACAGAACGTGTTCTATCGGGCGTGTGACACAAACTATTGGCCAGGCTTTATAGGAAAGGTGGCATGCGTGGGAGCCTTTTTGGGGGTGAGCATTACACAACTCAGATGGTATAAAAATGTGCTGTACCCATATCTGCGCCACACCAGAAACATGGCTGCGAAATTCCAATTATGTAGCTGCGAACGCAGGTATGCATTTGTTCTGAAAGTGGGTTTGCGTTGGCTGGGCATCTGTATTGGCTGCGAATGCAAGATGCAGCTGAAGAAAAAAGGGTGACGACGTAGTATAAAACTTTATTGGGCAAGGGTGGCCAGTTGAAATGTCGAAATGGAACCAGCAGAACGCTTGCGAAGAAGGGGTGGACCCCGCAGCTTGATGTACAGAGTTTGGTGTTGCTTGGCATGTCAAGCTGGACGATAAGGTTACCTGAAGTTAAGCCTGGACATGCGTCTAGCAAGAGCGATTGGTGAAGGCTCTTTGTCATAACAATGAATAGAAGGACAAAAAAGGAAGAAAAATTGATCATCTCGCAGTAACAAGTGTTAATCGACCAGATTTAGGGGATATCCCCAAGGTGGAGCAAGTTCCTGAGAAGGAATAAGTTGATATCCACCTCAAATGCAGCCGTACGGCTAAAAGAGAAAGCTATACAGCTTCCCCAAAAACTTTTCAATGTTGAAAAATCCCTCCTGGTCTAGGTTTTGAACCCGGCACATGTTGAGAAGCTGGACAACAGACGCAGTAACAGCCGTGTGAAGAAGCAGCCTTTTGTCTGGTCGGAACATGGCCGCCGTTGCAAAGAGTAAGTAAATAAAACACACACACGGGATTAGGTGGGATTTGAAACTGGGTGTTCACGGTAGCAGCAATATCATGCTTTACCGACTGCGCTACCCCAGCATGTTGCGAGCACTGGAACAAAAGCTGTAGCTGTTTCTTTCATTGAGATCTATGAGAAGATAATTTGACCGCAGCCCCAAATTCACAAAACTCCCTTTCCTGTCTACCTGTGTTCTCCATTCCCCACACCCGCCGCACCAGCAGGCGTTCCGGTGTCCACCCTTAGGCGAGACAAACTACGCCTGCTGGTGGTCTTTCTTTCAATTTTAAAAATTTCGTTCATTCATTCAATTGAAAATGTAGAAGTTGAATGGTGCGTGCCGCGAGATCCCTGAACGTGGTGGCACGTTAATAGAATAGGTGCGCACCAGTTGCACGGAACCCCGATTCTCAAAAGCCCGACTCTGCTTGTTGACGCACTTCGTGAAATACCAAGAAACGAAAGCAAAGAAAGATGCAAACACGGCATAGCAGAAAAGAAGCTGGTAGAAATAATTCATGCCAAAAGACACAGAAATGAAAGCACATAAGATGAGTGCTCCGAGGAATATTTTTTGGCCTTCTGTTGCTCTGTGTCCAGGAAGTGATGGCACAAACTTTTGCTGAGATGTCCCGTCTACTGATCATACAATGTAGACACCACATTACTTGCGATATCGTTCAACACCAACAGCTGACACTCAATTTTCCAGCCTAGATGTGTGGGCACCATCCAATTTTCCAGCCCCCCAGCTGAGGAACTGCTTTCACAGGTGACCGACCACACAGTGACCCCGCCTGCGGCAGCAGTCAGCCGAGCGAGAAGAGGGAGAGAGAAGAGAGAGAGAGAGGGAGACACTGGTGTGATGCCCGCGCCGTTGCACGCACAGTGCCTGTTTTATTCCTTGTGCAGCCTGCACAGCTGTGGTGCTGCCTCCGGCGGTGTTGGAGAGGAGGAGGAGGAGGGGGGCGTGGTGGCCCGGCCTCCCTTCGGTCCCGGCCTCAAGGTGGTGCGCCGGCGCGCCTGGGGCAGTGCCCCGCCGACGCTACCGCGCTTGTCCCGGTCAGGGGTCCCCACGGGCCTCGTGTGCCTCAGTCCGCCTAGTCAGAGGAGGGGCAGGGGGGAAGGAGCAAGGTCAGAGAGGCTCCTCTCCTCTGCAGCTGCATTCTCTTTGGTTTTCACTTTCTCTTTGTAGCTGCCACGGTCTACTGTAAGCCGTGGTTCCGTTCCTAACACTGTCTCATTGTCTACAATATGTCACAGCTGGGCTACGAAGACCGGAAACTGATGGCAAAAGCTGTATAACATAATGTTGGGAACAGTTTTCTACATCACAACGTGACTATACAAGAATTGAAACAGAAAACAAAAGGTTTGCAACATGGGTAAAATCATGGCCAAGAATATTTCGAATCGTTTTACACACAAGCCGGCCATGCTGTCTAAGTCGTAGATACGGTGACAATGACACGACCTTTAGTTTATTAGCAAACGGGTGAAAGCAGCCACAGCTAAAACGTCACAGCTCTTGGCAAAACAAGGTCCCACATGTGTGGGATCAGCAAAAACAGCAAACATCTTCCACATAACCAAAGCCCACATCAATTGACACACTGCAGACCTACAATTAAATATGCCCGACCAGGCTAACAGTCAGACTCTGGCTATTGCTCTCAAGGCTTCAAAGACACCTGCCCGGGTCAAGAGTTTAGGGGAAACCTCCATGGTGGAGCAAGTTTCTGCAAATGTTAAATTTTACCTTCACCTGAAATTCAGCTGTACGACTACAAAGGAAAGTGATATTGCTTCTCCCCTCGGACACTTCGCAGTTGAAGAAAAATGAAATGAAATCAAGGGTTGGACGGAAGCCAGTCCGGTCGGGAAAGCGCATGAAAACGATTAAAAACAGACATCGACCATGAATGTTTACAAAAACCAAAAGAAAGATGGTTCGTCTTTTGGATTTCTTTTTTAGTTTTTATAAGCATTCATGGTCGGTGACAATTTTTAATTTTCCTCTTCCTGGATTCAAACCTGAGTACACTTTACCTATGGCAATCGCTCTGCCCACTGAGCTAACCAGGAGGCTAGCCAATTGTAGCATGAGAGTGATTTGATCAACTGGAAGTGACGGGCAAGTATCAATTGACCAGTGCATGGGAAACCCCCAGGTGGAGTTTCTGCAAAGGAAAAAATCTGACATTCACCTACAAACAGCTAGACTCCCGTTTAGATCACTCAGTAGGGTGACTGTCCTAGATGGATGGTGATCACAGTTTCAAATCCAGGCCAGGACGAATTTTTTTGTTGAATTCTAATGACAGATATGGAGTGGTCGCCGACCTACGCCACAGAGCACAAGAGCAGGCGCTCCTAAATTGCCTTTGGGAGGTAAAGCTCTGCAAGCATTGCGGCACGAGACAAAAAGACGTCACAGAATCAGTCACTAAAGGCAGAGAAAACGCACCCGAATTGAAAATACTGCCACAGCAAACGCGTGCCTGCAAAAAAAAAAAAAAAAAAGGCTACTCAACTGCGCCGGCCAATCAGACTCTGAACGAAGCTCTCGCCACGAGCACGCGTGCTCCTTCCAATTAGCCGCTCGTCGGTGGTAACATTCTGTCTCCTCATGCGACACCATTTTGAGATAGCGCAAAATATGCACAAAGAAATCAGCTGCAAAGCAAGCCCAACATGGCCGCCACTGGCAGTCTGCTTCAACTGCCTGAAGTTCAGGTTTTTTGTTTTAGGCCGGTTTTCGGCGTTTTGCAGGTCCCGCTGCATTTTCAAAGTCGATTTTGAGATTCTTTTCAATCAAATACGGCAGTGAAACTTTTAGAGTAGGTGCTTGAAGCTATGAAAACTTCAAAAATGTCTTCTTCCCAAAATTAATTTTTTCACAATTTTTGACCATTCTAAGTCCCCCCTAAATAAAACATTATTTCTTATAGCACAACGATGTCATTTTAAAGCTATGGCCACTGTCTTAAGGCACATTCCCACTGGCAATTCGCCACGTCGTGCGACATTGCAAAGCGATAAGCTGGCAAGCGCTTTTCGTCGCTTTGCAGCGGCGGAGCAGAACGCTCTTAGACTGAAATCCCTCGTTGCGCGACGACATCGCAAAACCGGATAGCCATGCCGAGTCGGCTGACATAGCTTGAAATGGAACGCTTGTTGACATCCGACATTCTAAACGGCGGTGAGCCACTGCCTGGCCCCCCGAGGGAGGCTTGTTGGGCCGACAAGCAATGCCCCGTGCACTTCGGTTCTTTGGTCAGTGGCTTCAACGTACACATGTACGAACCAACGAAAAGTGTGGATTCATCAGGGTAGAGAAACGTGTTTCAATTGCAAAAGAAAGTAATCTTCGTATACAGTCGAACCCCGCAATAACAAAACTGGCGGGGAAAGCCCAAAAATTCGCTGTTGCGGGAATTTCGTTGCCGCGAGAATGAAACATAAGTGACAGAAAAATCTGCCACAAACCCAAAATTTATTACCGGAAGTCGGTTATATTAGTTTGTGAGCCTAACCTTGCCACAACTTCACAGCTCGGCTCTTCCACTACGAGAAGTGGTTATTCACTAGTCGTCGTGCACGCCTAAGAACGACGGTACCGTGCCAAACGCATCCAAAACATCCCGCGGGTTTGCCTTCTCTGCACATTTCTCTCCGTGAACCTTGGCACCAAGTACGTCAGACAGGGTTCGTACAGGTTTCAAAAGCAAAAATTCAAGGGTTTTCAAGGACTTTCAAGGACCAGCAAACACATTTTCAAGGTCCCCATCTAATGTTTTATCTGGGATTATTTATAACCTTTCCAACTAAATGCAAAAGTTTTTTTTATTGCACAATACCTAAGCACATTAGTGCACATTTAGGTAGGTGCTAACGGGTTCGTAAATGCTCGCCCAGCTTTATTTTTTTTTTTATTTCATGGCTGGTATTACAGGTTTTTCTTTTTTCTTTGTGTTTTTCTGAGGCTGTTTGATTTCAAAACTTCGTTAATGTTGCCTGCATCTCCTGCTTTGTCAGCAAGAGCATCAGCTGGAATTAAGTCGACCAGGTGTTGCTTCAAGGCAGGATGAACTATGTGCACGTCCACCATTTGCATGCAAAAAGCAAATGTAGATGGAGCGTATGAGGCACAGACTAGATGGAAGATGCAAGATGCAAGCTGGCTTTCACTGGATTGTATCGTGATATGGATTGGATTGACAAGTGCCTGCTCCCAATGTTGCCTTGTAATAATGAAAATCCACCAAACTTGTAATTTCACGCAATACACTGAAACTTGATTGTTACAATGTTTCGTTACATTTGTTAACACCTAAAATCCATGACAACCACTTGAAATTCTTGTGAAAGGGCAGGGCCATTGATTCTCTCCAGAAAAATCAAGGGTTTTCAAGGACCATTTAAAAATTCCAGGACTTTCCAGGCCTTGAAATTGACACTTCTAAATTCAAGGGTTTTCAAGGTTTTCAAGGACCTGTGCGAACCCTGGTCAGAGCATGCAAGCGAAGTCCAGCTTCTTCAGTGATTGGCAGACTGCCATACAGCGGCACCTCGTTCCAATGCTGTTCAAAGCTAAGTGAGCACCGCTTTGTTGATGTCCAGAAAAGCCACAGCCGTCACCATTTTGTTTGCGTACGTGCGCCAATAAAGAGTGGCATGCTCGCTTTTCAAAATGGTAGGGCAAGATGCAGGCGGTTCCAAACTTGTCAGTGCTATCCTCCCTTCCTCCACTTGGGCTACTAACTGGGGCGATGATGGGTGTTTTATCTTGTAGCGATAAAAACTTTCACTTTTGGGCTGGCAGAGACATCTTACTTATCTTATCAGAGGTATCTTATGCATCTTATCCGATCGGCGCACACACAACAAACCCACGCACTCTGTTCAGCGGTAGTGGGCTAACGTTGCTAGCGTAGCACAAGCCAAAGCCGCGTCGCGAGTCCCCATGCGTCACCTCCTGGTGGTGTCGCTAAGGTGTACTAGAATGTAGAGGTGTGTCGTCCGGGGAAACAACCAATGGAACGCGAGGGTCCCTTTTGCGATGAAAAATTGTAGGTGGCGCTGGCTGTAACAGGAGTTCCCAGGCGACGGCCCGCCGGCGCCGTGCCGCTTGGTGTGCCTGCTTGCTCCGCGGATTGGTAGCAGACGACACAAGGACTCCTCTTCACTTTCATTGTTCCGAAGAGTGCTCTTTCCCTTTATTTGACATGTTTTATGAAACGTGATGCAATAAAATGAAGAAATAAGACTCTTTAGTGTTATAAATCAATAAAAATGGTCACAGGCGATGTAACAGACGATACTTGTCAAGCTGACCTGTCACCTCTGCTTATTGTCGTCTGCGGCTGTGTATCTGCGTCGTCGTTCTGATGCAAGAAACTTATAGCCGTTTCGCGCATCGTTTTATCGTCGGACATTCAACATAGTGTGTGAAAAAAGTCTCAGGAATGTGATTTGTGCATGGAGAGGCATCGGTATAAGAGGGACAGCTCTTGCTTTGTGCCGCTGTGCAACAGCGGACTGCGATCATGCAAAGACGCTTTTTCGGGTGCCTGTGGAGCCCGATCGCCGTGAATTGTGGTCCAGGAATATGCGATTTTTCGAGTCTCGGCTGGCACCTTGCAGGTGTCGTGATTATACCCCCCCCCCCCCCCAAGACTAGCAACCAACCGTGCAATGCGCTACAGCTACCGCACATGTGAATCCGGCTGCCGCCGTCGTGATATCCGTGCCATACTCTTGAAACGCGACAACAAAAATAAGGCGTGCGGAAATTGCCGTACTCGCTCTCCGGTGCACGCCCCAGCCCAAACTCTCACTCCCTCCCTCGCGGTTCTATGTTTCATCCTGCCACCGCTTCCTTCCTTTGCGTATTATTTTCTCTCCCCGTTCCACTTTTAAGTTCTCCTCCTGCGTCCTCATCTCTTGCCTACTTTTCTTACAGCACAACCCGATCTAATCAAGCACTCCGTCAGCACTAGAGCCACTAAATAAGCTACGCTTTATTTAGTGATGCTAGCCGGCACCCAGCCGATGCGTACGCTATCGGCGCGCGTTGGCGATCGAGTACGGCAATTTCACGACGCCTCATTTCGTTGCCGGGCTCGCGTACTCACAACGCCCGTCGTCGGGCCGCGAGACGGTTATCCCTACATTGAAACTCAGTCAAAGCAATCTTCCAGGCAAGTCACACAAGATAAGTGCATAGTTCGTGAAATGCAAAGAAAATGGTTCAGAACGCACGGCACTGCATTTTAACTGCACCCACCAGAACGCTCGATCAGAGCTCGAACAGTGAGCAGTGAGCTACACACGGGAAAGCAGCGACCGCTGCGGCCGCCGCTGCCGCCAGGGGTGCTGCTTACAACAGGAGTTCTTCAGCAGGAATTTTCATCGCAAAAGGGACCCCCCTCCTCGGCCCCGAACAACACACCTTTCCCTTCTAGTACACTGTAGTGTCGCTGTGAGGCTGCCTCCGTGGCAGCACTGCATGGTCTATTTTGTAAACTAATATGGTGGCGGCCATGCAAGTGCGTTGTGGCAAACGTTCACGTTTTGGACACTGCTAGCCTCCAATGGGTAGATAAAATGCTGACTGGACCTGCAGCGAATTTTGTTAATGCGGGATCACTTCCAAAAAAACATTTTGTTGCCACAAGATATGAAATACATGGGTGTCTATGGACGTTCGCCGGGGATCCGAAAATGTTTCGTTGCAGTGGGAATTTCGTATTCGTGGAATTTTGTTATCGCGGGGTTTGACTGTATAGCTGGATGGATAGCGGGAGACTTGCAGCCTTTTCGTACCTCTATCGGTGAGTAGTAAACACTGTCGGGTTCGAATGTGCCAAAACATCTGCGTCTGTGAAAAGAAGCCACCTTTGCGGGCTGGGATACAAGCATTGTAGTGTGAAAGCAAACGTGTGTATTTCTTCCGGCAATAATTCGTTAGTTTCTACACTTCCTGCAACCTGCAATGCTTTCGGCATTATTCCAGGTTAGTAGCATGTGTTCTACAGTGATTTCTACCTGTTTTTGTTGTGCTCGTGTTACATTTTCTTTGACTCCGAATGGTTGAAGCACCAATGAAGTTGTACAAGTCAGGTAACAGCTTCACAAAACGTGGTCGCATCATCACTCGTTTCAAGCGTGAGCACCACCTCATCACACGAGCCGCGCTGCACTTCATGCCCAAGTCGCCAGTGGAAATGTGCTTTTAGACATACAGTTAAAGGAGCCATGAAGAGAAAACACAAGTTTGGTTCATTCAAAAGATTGTCTCGTTAGAATCATACTGACACCCCTTTTAATGTAAACTTCGCTCAAATAAGCTACATAATTAGGAAAAACGGGAATGGTCATGCGACCCACCAGCTCATTTCCCGCAACAGAACCTGTGATGTCACATGGGCTAAGCTCTGCGATTGGCGGAGGCTGGCAGAAGCAGACGCAAATTAGGTAGAGCTTACAAACTAGACGAACGAGCGATTTGCGCTTAAATTTAGGGCACATTCTTTACAAAGCAATAGGAATGATGGGACAAACAGTGGAAGTTACGAAAGCACATGTAAACATAGAAGTACTGATGCGTTCTGCTGTTCGTACTGCGCACAGCATGCTTTGGTTTCGCTGCACAGCACTATGGGGCTTGGGATTGTCTCAGACGACACTGGCCGATTGACGCAAGCAACGGTGTCTTACGTGACCCCATTTGTCGAGCGAGCACTGTTTCAGGGAACGAATATTTTCTCCCAGAACAAAAACAAGCCAGGTTTAAATGCGGGCAAAAACAAACCAAACGCTTGCCACGGTATGGTGGCGCCATCTAGGTTACGGAACGTAAAGAAACGCGGGAACAAACAAACACCGCTACAGGGTGGAGACAACCTTTGAACGGTCCCGTGCCGCCGCAATTGGGCCAACGGGCTCAACGCGTTATTCTTTTCGTTTCCCACGAGACCTAGCAACGTGAAACAGACAATGATTCAAACTTCTTCAGTAAACCGCGTTGCGGCGATAATTTTAGCGCGGTTTTGACACAATGACTTGCTTCGGCGGCGAGCGAGCAACCGAACATGGCGGCGCCAGCGTTACGTGTCTCTACCCTGTACGGCGGGTGCGTGAATGAAGGTACTCTAGGCTGCAGAGCGGTCGGTTCCCGTGATGTCACTTGGGACCTCGAAAACGCACGATTGAGCGGGAAAATCAAAATTTTAACCTAAATTGTTTAATTTCTCAGTGAATAAAGCACCGTTTGTATCCAGACAAGCGCTGGGGGCACTATAAAACACGAAATCTTTCGAATAAAACCAACTTGCATTTTCTCTTCATGGCTCCTTTAAAAACCTCGATGTAACGAAGTCCGTAAAATTCGTAATTTACTTCGTTACATTGAAATTTCGATACACTGAAGTTCGCGGTTATAATGAAGTGTTCATCACGTGAAGCGTTTCCTGCAAACCAAAACATGGCGCATATACACGGCTGGCGCACTGTTTCTGTTTTTGTTGGAGCTTAGTCGTCTATGCGGGCATCAGCGTGAACCGCATGGGGCGTTTTCTCCCCGCAAAAACGTGCCCCGGCGCAAGCCACGGGCGCGCTTACGCAGCCGCGGAGCCCACCCGCGCGATGCAGGTAGCTCCAGCGACCACTTCTAACCGCTCGCTGAAACGCAACTCGAGGGGCAAACGAGAGGGGCATGCGAGAAAAAAAAAGCGGACAAGGCGGGCGAAATTTTCTCTGTAAAACGTCATACGCACTACGAAAGCGCCCATCAAATATATCCTCTGCGGTGGTAAGCCTAATCGTCTCTTGTGGGGCCAGCCCACATCCCCGATGCTTCAAAGCTGCCGCCATGGGGTGCACGCGCCTCCCCATTGGCGAAACTGGTCAGGCTCCTCCCACTGCTGTGCGCAGCGCGAGTCTGGCCAAGGCTTAGGGCGTGCAAAAAACGCGCGCACAAGGCTCAAAGATTCACAAATGCTTGCTGGAACGATGGAACCCATAAGCGTGAGCGAACTCGAACGAAGAGCAAAGCGGAGGCATGCGGCGACGGCAGCCCCGCTAGAGACGATTAGGCTTACAACCGCGAAGGGTATATTTGATGGGCGCTTTCGTAAGTGGCGCGTACGTTTTACAGTGAAAATTTAGCCCGCGTTATCCGCTTTTTTTTCTCGCATGCCCCTCTCGTTTGCCCCTCGAGTTCCGTTTCAGCGAGCGGTTAGAAGCGGTCACTGGAGCTACCCGCATCGCGAAGGTGGTCTCCGCGGCTGCGTAGCATGCCCGTGGCTTGCGGAGCGCGTTTTTGCGGGGAGAAAACGCTCCATGCGGTTCACGCTGATGCCCGAGTACACGATTAAATCCAAGCCACTCCTTAAAATGACTGATTAAGCTCCGACAGAAACAGAAACAGTGTACCAGCCGTGTATGGGCGCCACGCAGTTTGTAGGTAAGGAGCGTTCATGGACTTCACGGCACTGGACGGCCCATGTCGCGTTCGTTCGCATTTTATTGAGACCCCGTTTCGGTGCTTGCGTCTCCCAAAATCTACTTCTACAACTGAAATTTCGTTCCTGAACCTCCATGAAAATTCGTTACATTGAAAATTTGGCAAACTGGACTTCTTTACACAAAGGGGGAAAATACATGGTGTGAATACTTGACGTTACGAAAAATTCCGTGGTTCGTTACATCGAGGGTTTTGTTACGTTGAAGTTTGTTACATTGAGGTTTAACTGTATTTTTAAAATTCCGCCCCTGGTTGCGAAGTGTGGAAGCAACACCTGCTGCCTGTTGACGTAATTTGAGTAACCACGACATAATTACACACATGTTCTGTTTGCCGATCCAAAGTAATAGCCAATGCCTGTAGAAATAAAGAACACAAAGCAACCATTGGTGGCCCAAAAGGACCGCCCTCTCGTGGGGACTGACCTGCTGCTGCTGCTGGTGCCCAATGTTGCCTGGGCTGCCCCGGTTGTAGCTCAGTAGGGTTGCTGCGTGGCGAAGTGGGCCGCGGCCGACGAGGGAGCCTGTGGCGGGCCCCCCGCCCCCACCATGCCGAAGCAGTGCCGGTCCCCCTGGTAGGACGAGTCCTGGGAGAGCATGCCCTCGGCCTGCGAGCGCAGCTCCTCGCCCAGGAAGCAGCTGTCCTGCGACAGCTGCGACAGGGCGCCCACCACCCCCGTGGGCTGCGACAGGGGCCCCACCACGCCGGGCTGCGACAGCACCCCCTGGCTGGCCTGGCTGTTGAACTGGGACCCTCCCGGCGGCTGCACCCGCCGGCCGCCGGGCGGCTGCTGCTGGCGGCCCGCACTGCTGCGCCGGGGCGGTGGCGGGCCCTTGGACGCGGGGGGCCCCCCGCCTCCGACCCGGCGCGCCTGCAGCGCCTGCTGGTGCTGGTTGTAGAAGCGCGGCGGCACGTGCGCCATGTTCATGAACAGCCCCACGGGCACGGGCAGCCCCGCGGGGTTGGCGGCGGCCGCCCGCTCAGCCGGCCCGATGTAGGCCAGGGGGTCGTGGTGGCGGCCAAAGGCCGCCTCGGGGAAGCTCTCCTTGAGGGGCGCCCAGGCCCGGCCCCCGTTGAGCTGGCCGGCCGAGCGGTCGTACACGCTGCCGGGCACCATGGCCTCGCGGGCGTCGAACACGGTGGTGCTCATGAAGTGGCCGCCCGGGTTGACCGTGTTGACCAGCTTGCGGGGCTTGCTGAACTGGATGAGGCTCTCCTTGAGGTTGTTCAGGGGCCCCTCGACCAGCACCCGGTTCTCCTTGTAGAAGCTGAGCAGGTGGTTCCACAGGGGCTGCTTGGACAGCACCTTGGGGTTGCCCACAATGATGAGCCCGTAGCGGGCACGCGTCAGCGCCACGTTCAGGCGCCGGGGGTCGTTCAGGAAGCCGATGCCCTGATGCTCGTTGGAGCGGACGCACGACATCACGATCAGGTCCTTCTCGCGGCCCTGCAAGCATCAGCCAGCATTGCAATCTCGCTCCTCGCACGCTCTGCACAAAAGCAAGTAGACTAAGGAGGGGCATGTGTTTTCATGGCATGGTGTGTTCGTAATGGTGTTGCCTCTGTCCATTCGTTTCAGCTACTAGTCTTTGCCACACAGCCTCAGCAGTTTTCTGTCAACTCTCTTAGGTTACCTCACACCACTAGCAGAAGGCAGAGCATCAATCATAATTTTCCAACTAAACAGCATAAAGACGCAACCAAAACAGCCATAACGCAACCACCTGAATGCATGATTCTGTCCAGACTTGTCCAGGAGCAAAATGCTAATGCCAACAGCCAGGCTACAACTCTGAGCAAGGTTACATTCCATTGAGCTGAGCTCAGTGCCTTCTCTCTTTTTTCGTTGCGTCTGCACCAGATGGCCGTACACAAAACAACAGAGGGATTTTTAGTCGCATGAGCACTTTATACTTCAGAAAAAATTACGGAAGATTGCGATACTCCCTAATGTGAAATTTGTGCGCAGCACGAACTGCAGTTTTCTCGCACACGGCGCATAGCGGCTGCGTAAGAAGTTATCACGTGATAAGTGAACACTCAGCGGCGTGGCTTTGCTGCCGTCATCTCGCGGCGCTTTGCTGCCACCAAGCATGTTGTAAATCGTATTCAGACCTCCCATGCAAATGTCCCGTGGTTCAGATGGGCCACACAGCAAGGAGGACCACGAAGGACCGATGTACATGCAGCACCCAGCGCGTGTTGGATTCCTGTGGCGCAGCCTCGGCATACTGCCCTCCCCTCGCACTTTTTCCATACTTTCATCTCCCCCTTTCATGTGGGCTCATCTCTGGAGGCCTCTTCTCACAGCGCTTCGTCACCGGGGGGTGTTTCTCAACACCGCTTGAGTAAGGTTATTAGGAAAAAAGAAAACGGGATGACTGTTTCTTTTATCTCTCTGCCATGGCCTAAGCCACTAAGCTGTAGCTGTACACATTACTGTGCACAAGATAATGTGCGAGCTTGCACTGCGTAATGCAACCAATGCAGTCAGCAGGGATGAGACAGCCGAGTCAGATTTGGGAGCAGTTTTCGGAGCAGCAAAATCTCGATTTTGGAGCAGAAGAACCTTGATTTGGAGCAGAACGACACCTATTATGTCACCTTAGGAGCCTAAAAAATCAGATTTTGGCCAACTCGGGGGGAAAAGTGCACGTTTTAATCAGTTTTGAACGTACATAACACCGAGCCAGCTTTTCAATAGTTTTTTTTACCAGATTATCACAAAGTACGAACTGCACTACCTTTTTACAAACCACTTTTAAATTTTTAGCCTCTATGCATAGAGTGGAGGTCCTTTGAAAATATCGAACTTAAAAACTAAGGAATCGTAAGGCACTTTTATTATAATGTGAATGCGGAAATTAATTTTGTAATCCCAGATTCGGCTTTACGTAACTCTTTGCCCGGTGGCCATGTTTTCCAATCTTCACCACCCCAAGATGGCGACAGCCAGTGTAATGTTGCTCCGGATATACGGTGTTCCTAAAATTGCCGTTTTTCAATCACTTTGGACAAGTAATTTGCCGCCTCAGTACACATATGTATTTTTTCCACAAGACTTTGCCATGGTTTTCGATGGGAAAACTTTAAAAACTCACAGAATACAACATGTGCAACCCGACATTGCAACTTTCGAAAGAAACTATATGGGGATTTTTATTGAATGATTAACTGTTACAAACAGCATCACCTTGCAGATGCTGGAAAAGTATACCACCAGTAAACATTTTTCCCCACTGAAACTGGTGGGAGCGTTAAAATCCTTCGCTCTCAGACAGTTTTGGAGCAGTTTGGCGCAATTTTCGAGCTTTCGGAGCAGCCTGGCACTTGAAAACAAAGTTGTATCAAAACTGCGCAATATGCGCAACTGTCTCACCCCTGATATGCGCTCTATGCTAACTTTCCCGAAGGAATTTTGGTGCAATTTCCATTTGGCACTAATGTCCTCTCGTATTTACTCGCGTAACCCTCGCACTTCTTTTCAGGAAAAATAAGTGTGGCGTTAGGGGATGGGATAATTATGCCGCGTATAAAATTTTGAGTGGTAAAAGTGAGCTTAAATAAGATTTGAATAGGTATTCTACATAACTAAGGAATTTCCGAGCAGGACTTACCATCGTAATAGAAGTACAATGTCGACATAGCCACAACGCACAAAACTTTACTCATTGCCGCCAGCCATCGCTAAACTTCACAATCCCGCGTTTGGCAGTGGGGGGCCCAAGAGGGAACAGCCCTAGTCCGAGTCACTGATGCTAACATTAGCGGCTGCTGCCTCGTCGTCACCTCCGGATTTTACGTCGGCTTCAGAGGCCTTGTCTTCATCCTACACCGAGTGGCCTTCAGTCGCATTCAAGGCATTTGATATGCGTGTCTTCTTGAAGCTCTGTCAACAACGTCGGCAGTGATCATACCCTATGCTTCAATATCCAGCTGCACAGCATCTCCACCAACGGTCTCCTTACCTAGCCGGCCGGCGTCAAAGCATGCTCACAATCCTTGGTGCATACAGCCTTCCAACCTCATCTTTTAACGGCTTTAGTGTCACCAGATAAGGTTACACAGTATCGGCACTCTTTTCTCCTATTGTTACGTGGCGCCGCCGTGATCATTGGTCAGTTCGCATCACATGACATTTGTTTACACTGCGACGGTTCTTGGGCACCGCCATTTTGTTGTTTATGTGTTTTCTGTCAGTCAACTGTGGTAGTTTCAGCATGTTCTCCCTGCTCTGCAGCTGTGCGTGACTGGCGTCGTTCCCAACGCGAATCGAAGATAATGCACTTTCGCTGCAGAAGTATGTCCAAAGATGCTGTGCTGCTGCGTCTTCGGCAGTGTTATCTACAAATGATCTCTTCAAGAGCCGAGGCCGCAAAAGCGGCAATCTGGCAACACTGATAAACAGAAAAATGGATGCCGTTGCTGCCTTGCATGCCTCAGTGACGGTACACTGTATCTTATGTAGTGACGCTAGGTGTGTTCAAAGACACATCCAACGGCTGCGGCATGGACGTTAGGCCCCCTGGAATGACAGCCAGCTCAGTGCGCAGCTCCTGTAGCTTTGCACTTCTCGCTGGTCACCCTCAGCTCCTCGCGCTGCCATCTCCACTAGCACACGCTGAACTCGTAGACGCCGAAGGGCCTGTTTGTGGCATGGTTGCTGTGCTCTATAGCGTATTCGATAGGTTTCAGCTAGAAAGCAGCTGTATAACTCTCAAACCGCCCCGTGGCAAAGGGGCACCGAAACCAGCGCAGAACAAAGCGACTTGTCAAAATGGCGGAAAGTGAGTTCTCGACTGCTGCTCCTCCACTGAAGGAACGACCGGACGCCGCGCAAACGCCACCTATAAGAGCGCACGTGAAACTGGCCCAAAGATAGTGTGAGTAGCGCTTGAGAGATGCAATGTGCCAGGCGCGCCTGGATGCACTGCGCTGGCTGGCAAACGGAGTGGTGGCGAGCACATCCATCATGTGGGCTTTGCAAGTAGACGACTTCAGCATTTGCAATTTTGGGGACGCAAGGATTATGCGAGGAAACAAACAATCCAAGTTTTGGCAGCTCACATGAGAGGTGCGAGCATTACGCGAGTAAATGCGGTAGTACTGATGCTCCCGGAGAGCTGCTCGGAGGAAGTGGTGCCTCACCTGGAAGGCGTCCACGCTGGCCACCTCGATCTCCTGGTAGAGCTTGGCGTGCAGGGCCCCCTGGAACTGCATGTGCTGCACCAGGTAGGCCCGCTGGCCCTCGTAGGGCGTGATGACGCCCACCTGCTGGGGCTTGACGCCCGAGCGCAGGAAGCGGGTGCAGATCTTCTCCACCAGGGCCGCCTCGGTGCGGTTCAGGTACGAGGTGCCGCTGCCGGCCATTTCCTCCTGGCCCTGGCAGGCGTAGAAGAGCATGGGCCGCTCGGGCTGCGGCCAGGGGAAGTCCAGGCCGCGCATGCGCCGCTCGTCGGCAAACACGCCGTTCTGCAGCGAGCCCTCGTAGAAGAAGTTGGAGGGGAACTGGGCCAGCTGCGGGTGCATGCGGTACTGCACCTCCAGGCGCAGGGGCCGGATGCCCAGCACCACCAGCCGCTCAAACAGCGACTGCGACAGGCCCGCCCGCGCCGCCTTCTTGCACATCACCACGGGCCCCAGCTGGCAGTGGTCGCCCACCAGGATCAGCTGCGCACGCGGCATGCACAACGTCAGTGGGCGCTTCCAAAATGCCTTCAAAATGGACACTCACTGCTATGATTGCACAGTTGAAAGCTAAATCTGCCTTTCTACAATGAGCCTGAACAAGTCGAAGCTCACTTTGGGGAGATGCGTGTCGCAAAACTGCGATTTTTTGAAGGATAAAAAGAAAATAATAAAAATGTTTTTGTGTGTTCCATTTTCATGCTTGTACCATAACTTATTTCTGAAAAGATTAGGTCAAAATACACACAAGAAATTGGTTAAAAATGTAAGTAGACAGTGGTGGTGCAAGATACCGCCATAAGTCGCAAAAGTCCGCTCTGTTTGCGTCCATCCTACACGGGAGCATGGCGCCTTCCACCACTTGCAATCGGCTGTGCGTGCAGTGATGGCCATGTTCTTCATATTCCACCAGCCGTAGTCTCTATTTCCACAGAGGGGGACAAAAATAAATACCGTATTTACTCGCGTAATCCTCGCACCCCTAATGTGAGCCACCAAAACTTGGATTTTTTGGTTCCTCGCATAATCCTCGCACCCCCAACTTTGCAGCGGCGAAAGTTGCCTGCTCGCGAAACCCGCATGGTGCACGCGCTCTCCAACGCGCGCCCTCCGTCGCCGCCTCTCCGTTCGCCGGAGAGCGCCGTGCATCCAAGGCCATCCAGGCGCCCTAACAACCTGCATGGCTACTCCCTAACAGGCGCCCTAACACGCTACTGACACTGTCCTTGAGCCGGTTTTGCACATGTTTCGCGTGCGCGCAGCTAGATGGTGTTCGCGCAGCCCGCTGTCGTGTCGTCGTGTCGCCGTCGTGGTCCCGTCGTTGAGCGGCAGCAGTCAGTGAGTCACTCGCGTCAGTGGTGAATAGCTCGCTGCCATTTTGAGAACTTTTTGATCTCTTTGTTTTGTGCTTGGTGCCGCTTCGCCATGGGGAAGAACGCCAGCTACACTGATCGAACACGGCAACCGTGCCGCAGGCAGGCACTTCGGCGTCACCGACTTCAACGTGCGTTACTGGAGTAGGGCACGCACATACGACGACGAGATAGGGCGTGCGCCAGATAGCAAAGGCGGCAATTTCATGATCGCTGATCGACGGGAGACTGTTTACGTTGTAAATAATAAAATGAAAAGAAATAGCGGCTGTTGGCAATACTGAGCTTACATATAGAAAAAACGACCGCTACATTTAGCGGGATTGGCATAAGCAGGGGTGAGACAGCCCAAACAGATTCGGGAGCAGTTTTCGGAGCAGCAAAATTTCGATTTTGGAGCAGAAGAATCTTGATTTGGAGCAGTTAGGGACATTTAATACATCGTCTTGTGAGCTTAAAAAATCATTATTTCAGCAATTTGCAGGGTCAAGTGCATATTTGCAGGGTCAAGTGCTGTTAACATTAGAAAGTTTTAGCAGTCCGTCTGTTCTGTTGGTTACTTTGTTACCGGGTTGCCGGGACCAGTTTGCGCCTGCACGCGCGGAAGGGCGAGGAGGCGCGGACAAGGCGAAGGCAGGCCCGCGGAACTAATCCCCCTACCGCTACGAATGCCCAAGTGCCCAGTCGAGTCCTGGTCAGCACGGTAACTACGTACACGACGGAACAGACGGACTGCTAAAACTCTCATCAAATTTAAGGGCCCCGTAATTGTGGTGTTTTTTTGCCGTTTTAATGCTAAAATTATTATTTTTTGTAATCCCAGCATTGTACGAACGACTGTAGTCACGGCAACAGTTGAGCAACTTCGAGCTAACCAGCTTACCCGTTTCAGTCCCCGGGGCGCAGGTTCACCCTATGGTCATTTGAGTAGCGTTACTGTTTAGCCACCTAGATTTTGGCATTAAATTTCACTTTGCATACATCAAGTGTTATGTTCTATGGCAACCGTGTAGTCCTGCAGCTATTGGGCGCTGCCTGAACAGGTCGCGGCGCCGCAGCACAGCCCGCAACTTTCGTGTCGACCATTCCATCTCCGAGGCTCCCGATCGCGCTTCGAAGCACAGCAACACCTCAGCATTTTATAACACCACAACGAACCAAAGAAATCACTTCATGAACCCGATTATAGACGCACGCACCGGGTTTCGCAACTCAAGGACAAACCACGCCAAAGTCGTAGGCCCCACATTTCAATGAACTTTTTTTCGAGCCGCGCAACTTCCCGTAATCTGGCACAAATCCCAAACCATATCCCCGCGTTAACGTCACTGTTCAGAGCCACAACATATAGAATGAATAGACTGGAACCCAGCTGATAGCGTAACATAAACCAGGGAAAATATCGGCGATGCGCACTGAGCGCGTTGGTAACAGCCAGATCAGGCGGCGGCCATGTTTGTTGCCACAGCGATGCCTAATCGAGAAGGCCGTTTCAACGAACCAGGACGGAAAGCGAATCGTGTTTTAGAAGCTATCGCTTGCTTCCTTTCAGTCTTTCTATTTGTGCCATATCTGTGTTTGCGATTGACCGACGATAAAAGCGGTGACCGGGATGCGGGAGGCTTTCGTCCCCGCCGAAACTGACATGAGCATCAAAATCCATGCCGTTGAGGCTCTTCTGGAGCAGTTTGGCGCAATTTTCGCCATTTTCGTGCTTTTGGAGCAGCTTGGCGCAGGAAAATGGAATTGTATCAAAAAGGCGCAATATGCGCAGCTGTCTCACCCCTGCATAAGGCAAATTGGCAACACTGTGCACCAGATTTTTTTTCCCCCGCATAATTCTCGCGTTCCTAACTTTGCATTGACTTTTCCGAAAAAAAAAGTGCGAGGATTATGCGAGTAAATATGGTAAAGAAATACAAGAAAAAGAACACGCATGTTGACTGTTTGGAATCGCGTGACACATAGTGCACGGCCGCTAGTGGACAGCACCTGAGAGCAGCCCGATCCAATTGCAACGAGTGTCCGCGAGTAGTACTGATGGATCATTTTATGAAGCTTTCTTCGCATTATCATGTTATGGCCAGCCTGAAAAAGCACGATTTCGACACCCGGATGTATAGAACTTTACACAAGTACTGAGGACGGCAGCAAAAGACACTTCAGAAAGCGACCGGGACGGCCACTAGGCCTACTCCACTGCTGATCACCGCGACTGTAGTTGCGATATTGTCCCAAAGCCAAAAACGATGCAGTTGCCTTCAAGGAAAACAAGTTAATTGGAGCAAACTTATGCTCCCCTAACAACTCAAAGAATACACAGGCGGTGAAGCAGCAGCCGACAAAGTGACGTGCACAGGCAAGCGTCGGCGAGTCGAATGCTGCGGCGTCTGCTCTGCAGGCTTTTATCTTTCGGCGAGTCTTTCTCAAACCGTCGATCTACATCCAGAACATTGTAGATCAAAGAAGATTACTCTAGGCTAGTGACATTAGGGCAAAATGGTCTCCTTATCAGAAGGAGATAACCCGCGCGGCATAAAAATCAAGAATGAAACACGCGCTTTGCTTGGGACACAGATAACACAGCCGGGCGCAGCCGGGCAGTAAAAACAAAACAAACAAACCCAATGCATGGTTCGTGGCAATATAACTCTGATGTGGAGTTCATGCTGGGAAACGCCAAATTACAGCGCTGGAGGTTCTAGTTTCTTGCTATGCTTTGTACAAAAGATTCTCTTCACTGTGACGAAGTTTTGCGCAGTGATGATTGCATTTCCATGAATACAAATGTCTCAAACTTTCAAACTCATTTCTATTAAAACGTTGTATAGATAAACAAACTCATTTTCCCTTTTCAAACATCTGGAGATAGCGAGTGGTGGCACTGGAGATTTCCACTACTTGTATGTCGTGCTGATAGGCAACCGCCTTCGGCATCGCGATTGCAAGACGAGGTGGAGGAAAAAAAAAGAGAAATCCCACTCGCATCCTTATCATCGCGTTCTTATCATGTTGTCCTGCAGCATCCGTTCATAGTCTCTAAAACACAACCATGGAAGTTAAAGCTGCGCTTAAGGTTTGTAAGACCCTGCAGCAGTGGCTGATTAGGAAGAAAAGATGAAATAAAGACTGTGCCTGTTTTTAAGTGCCGTGCGTTTGAGCGATGATAAACAAAGAACGACTTGAGAGCTAGGTTGCGATGTGGTTAGATTAACCCATGTTTTGTTTATAGAGCGGTACTGCTTATAGTGCAGATTTTGCAAATCCCACGACGTATGTTATAAACAGTCTATCACTGTAATAAAAAAGATGTTTTGAGGAGCGTCTGCCATTAACTAGCTTGCTGACGGGTACAACAGGTCCGCCTTTAAAATAAATGTCCTCGTTTCACGTTCTACAGCACTCAATGCGCAGTTCACCAAAATGCAAGGTGTGCTAAATCTTGGGATAACGACCCACCAGGAAAAGTTACTCGTCTCCGAAATGGTACCTTAGCCCTTTCTGTCAGGGTTTTCCTCTACCTCTGTGACTAGCTGCTCACCTGTTTAGCGCCCAGTACGACGGGCACCATGCACTCTGGCTCGGTGGCCTGCATGCTCTCGTCAATGAGGATGGAGTGGAACTTGAAGCGGGCCAGCCGGGGGTCTCCCGCACCCACACACGTACAGCAGATCACGTCTGCAGCCTGCAGGCACAAACCAGCATTTGTCACGACACTCACGCCTACACAATCATTGTGTCGAATGCGGACAAGGGGGCCTCACCTCGAGGAGCTCACGCTCGCAGGCCTTCTTGAGCATGCGGTAGCGCTTCTCGTCGGCCGACGACAGCTCGCCGGTCTC
This sequence comes from Haemaphysalis longicornis, assembly GCF_048455015.1. Lineage (NCBI taxonomy): Eukaryota > Metazoa > Arthropoda > Arachnida > Ixodida > Ixodidae > Haemaphysalis > Haemaphysalis longicornis. The sequence goes on along the minus strand of NW_027526422.1, from coordinate 11,400,247 downwards.
GTCCTTGAGCTGCTGCAGCTTGTGCAGCTCCGAGTGGCCGTCCATGCTGCGGATCTGGTTGTGCAGCGCCAGGAACGAGACGGGCGAGTTGAGCGCCTCGCGGCTCTTGGCGCACAGCCGCACCACCCGCAGGCCCGTCTGGTGCACCTTTTCCGTGAGCTGGTCCACGGCGATGTTGCTGGGTGCACACACCAGCACGGGGCCCCCGCTGCCCTGGCCGCCCCCACCCTGGCCCCGGGCCAGGTGGTACACCACGGTGGCCGAGGTCACCGTCTTGCCTGTGCCGGGGGGCCCCTGGATGAGCGACAGGGGCCGCTGCAGGGCGTGCTTCACCGCGTACACCTGCGAGCGGTTCAGCTCGGGCAGCTGGGGCGCCGAGAAGTGCTTGGGCAGCGGGCACCGCATCACCACTTCCTCCACCTCGTGGCCCAGCAGCCGGTGGTAGATGTACGCCGACACCGAGCACTCGTCCACCGCAAACTTGCGCAGCGCCGCCTGCATCCTGCACGACGGCAAGGGGAAGACGCTTTCAAAAGACCGACCTCACTGACCACGCTTTTTTTCTCGAGGCATGCATTCCCAACACCTGCTCACGGGCTCCTTGCCTCCTCGCCACTTTCCCCCCCACTTCTTAGCCTAGCATTCTCACCTTCTCCACTTTGCCAATGATGATAGTTTTCTGGTAACGCTCCACGGCAGAACTAAAAGCTTATACATCTCCGCTGTTAAACACCTTTTAACTCCTATTTTGACAAGCCAGCACCCAGAATAAGATGACAAAATGGCCCGTCAACCAGACAGCCATGAAGCCCCACCCTAACTAAGCATTCCCGTGAAGTACTGCTGCCTGGGGAAATATGTGCGCCATCAGCCACAAATAACGTTGACAGCCATACCCGGCAACAAAGCGAAATGCACTAATTATCTCCAACTTTTGCACTAAAAGTTGTTTTTGTTACTTTTACACTTTAGTGTCCTTCTAAAGACATCATTGACCAAGACACACATACCGTATTTACTTGCATAATGAACCCACTTGCGTAATGAACCTGCCCCCCCACTTTGTTGAGAATTTACTTTTTGTCACTGAATAAAAAATGCAGCGGTAATATGTTTTTATTTTATGGGGGGACGTGGCTTTCAAAATCAACTTTTTAATTTCCCTGTGGATTTTGATGAAAATTGGCACAGCAACTGGAAATGCTTCTGTTATAACACCATAAACATTTCAAGGTAACATTTTGATAGCTTTTTTATTTATTACATTTTCTTTCTGTTCCGCTTGTACCGAGCTTGAGCGACTTATAAAACATGATAGAAAACTTGTTCGGAGTGCTTTGTATTCCCAAATGAACGGACGAGGTCGTGACAGTTTTAGAATTTTTTTTTACAACACAATGTTTTTTAGTTTTCATTTTTTCAGAGGTTACTGTGCAACAGGCATGTCGACTGTGAACGACTACCGTATTTACTCGCATAATCCTCGCACTTTTTTTTCGGAAAAGTCAATGCAAAGTTATGGGTGCGAGAATTATGCGAGGAGAAAAATCCGGTGCACAGTGTTGCCAATTTGCCATATGCCCATCTCGCTAAATGTAGCGGTCGTTTTTTGTATATGTAAGCTCAGTGTTGCCAACAGCAGCTATTTCTTTTTATTTTATAATTTACAACGTAAACAGTATCCCGTCGATCAGCGATCATGAAATTGCCGCCTTTGCTTTCTGGCGCGCGCCCTATCTCGTCGTCGTCATGTGCGTGCCCTACTCCAGTAACGCACGTTGAAGTCGGTGACGCCGAAGTGCCTGCCTGCGGCACGGTTGCCGTGTTCGATCGCGTACTCTTTCGCTTTCAATTTGAAAGCGGCAGTGTAGCTGGCGTTCCTCCCCATGGCGAAGCGGCACCAAGCACAAAACAAAGAGATCAAAAAGTTGTCAAAATGGCAGCGAGCTATCCACCACTGACGCGAGTGACTCACTGACTGCTGCCGCTCAACGACGGGACCACGACGGCGACACGACGACACGACAGCGGGCTGCGCGAACACCGTCTAGTGGTCTAGTTGCGCGCACGCAAAACATGCGCGAAACCGGCTCAAGGACAGTGTGAGTAGCGTGTTAGGGCGCCTGTTAGGGAGTAGCAATGCAGGTTGTTAGGGCGCCTGGATGCCGCTCTCCGCCGAACGGAGAGGCGGCGGGGGAGGGCGCGCATTGGAGAGCGCGTGCACCATGCGGGTTTCGCGAGCAGGCAACTTTTGCCGCTGCAAAAGTTGGGGGTGCGAGGATTATGCGAGGAACCAAAAAATCCAAGTTGTGGTAGCTCACATTAGGGGTGCGAGGATTACGCGAGTAAATACGGTATCTGAATAAAAAAATCACAACAAACAAATCTGGAAAAACAAGAATGTCACGACCTGAACTGTTCATCAAGGAATGTAATGCAAGAAACTGAATCAAAATAGATCCAGCGGTCATGAAGAAATTCCTGGAACAAGCGACACAGGTAGCAGAAAAAACTGTTTTGAGAAAACGGCTTCCGAAGTTGCAACATAGATTTCACTTATCAAAAGTAGTCACGGTTGTAGCCTTTCATGTCCTTTTGAACATGGGGCTTCTGGAAGGCCTTTCCTTGAAATTGGAGTGCCTTTTACAGCCTTTCTCTTTCCACAAAACAATTATTTCAGCTCCTCTGTGAACAGTGCATAGCCCAGTTAGCAGACCAAACGGAGGGGGAGATGGCTTTCAATGCAAAGTAGATTAGCTGGTTGGCTGTATCCCACTGGACAACTTCCCTTTGCAGTGTTGTCCTCATGGCAACAAGTGAAGCATTTTTTTTACCTAAATTTGAAAATTTGTCTTCTTTTATGTTTTACTACTTTGCCTGGTGCAGCAACTTAGTACTCATACGTGCAGGTGTTCATTGCCAAAAGTTTGCATACCACAAGGGTGCAAATGAGCTACTTTGAAGCTTGGTATAATATTGTGCATAACTCCAACTTTGATGGCATCCAACATTTTTTGCAGCACAGTCAGTAAGCCCTAAGCCATAGATTATATGCGTTGGTATCAATAATTTCCCTAAAAAAATCACTGTTAAATGCTGCGACAGTACGGAAAATTTTTAACGCAGAGAACATATTTTTGTTCCTATATTCCTAACTCAAACCTGTTTGCATGATTATTAGAAGTGCATGGGAAACGTTGCGCAAGAAAGGCGATATGGCTCGCGCGCATCGCAGCGCACGCTTACTGCAACATATTGTACTTTGATTATCCCTGATATGGCTTGTCAGGTCGTTTTTAGGATTAAATCTAATGTCGCAGGCATTAATTACAACTACTGGCGTTCAACAGTAACTGGTTGCACAGACATGTGATACTCCAATGCGCGCCGCAACGTTTGACGCGTCGACCGTTTCTTTCCCAAGGCTAGTGAGCCCACAATCAAAACACAGCAATAACTAGCGTGTAAACATCGCAAATCCGACTAAAAGTTCACAGTGGTGCCACTGATGAACGGTGATTTGGAGCAATTTTTGTATCAGCAAATTATTAATTTTGGAGCAATTTGGAGCACCTAAATGCCAGTTTTGGAGCACCTTGGAGCAACTAAACATCAACTGCTAGATATGTCCAAAGCAACTCTCAACACTAAACATTTACCAGTATCGTCCAGTAATTGATGTAGAGGTCGCCATGGAATGGGCTTCAAGATGCTTTTCACATGTGCGATCAAAAATGGACGGCACAGCTGAAGAATAATGGCCTTCTTGTCCTTACTAGGGAAGACTTTTTCAAGGAGTCACTGAAAACGCTCCATAGCTGACAGGCTCGAACATGCATTAAAAATAGCTTTCACAGTCAGCTCACCCAATAGCCCAAGAATAGCCAAATAGCCAATAAAAATTCCACCAACCACAAAAAAGTAGCCATATTTGGCTATTTATAGCCCCAACCTGGCATCCCTGGGGCAATGGGATTTTTTTCCCACTTATTTCGAAACAGTCGCTAGAAGTCGCCAGAAGTTTGATGCAATTAAATCCCATAAGTATCCACGCAATAGCAAAAAATGCCACAAAGCATAATTTGCAAGGTATTTTGCTCCTTTCTGGTGCGAATAAAAGGCAAAAAGGCAAGCTGGAAATGTGCACGAGAAATGCGCATGGAGCATTTTTACATGTGATTCGTGCGCGTCGGCGTTGCGCGTGCGATTTTTTCACGCCCGTGTCGACGATTCCACGCACGCAGCAGCTTCTGCCTCACTCAGAAAATGACACGCGTCGCGCACGGCAGTGGGAGGAGCCTGGCGACTTGCGCCCATGGGGAGGCGCGCGTCTCATGGCGGCGGTTTTGAAGCACTCGAGACAGCCCGGTCACGGCCGGTTGGCTCCGTCCGAGGGGGTTTAGGCTCACCACCCTGACAGGTATTGCATGGACGCTTTCACTGGCGACGCGGATGATGTTTTATAATGACGATTTCGCCCACATTAAAAGCTCCTTTACCACACACGCAACTTCGAGCGGTATTTTAGAGAGCGCTTAAAAGTGGTCGCTCGAGCTCCCCACCCCACTTCGCGGCCGAAGCCGCCGCCATGTTGCCGCGCCGCTCGCAGCGTGCAGGTGGTTACGCGGCAGCGGCAGCGCGCCTGTGGCGTGCGCGGCGCGTTTTCGCAAGCAGAAAACGCTCCACGAGGTTCATGCTTTAGAGACTCTAGACTGGCCATTTTTCATGGCCCGCTTCACGTGCGATGGTCCACTCCGCGAGCCCAACAATCGAAGCGGGAGCTAGCAGCCGAGCGCGTCATGCATGCCGCGAAACGGCGCTCCCGCTGGCTCTCGGGGCGGAGAGAGCCGGCAATAAACGCCACCTAAAACTACCTATTGTTCATAGCAGGAACCACTGGAAACTACAGCAAGAAGGAAAGTTTTGAACTGTGGTAAGCCAGCGCTGCAGTTGCTAGACGAAAACACTGTATCGGCGGTACTGTGACGGCGCCAACCAAACTCACCGCGGCAAACACGATGACGGGTGCTAGGGAGTTGAAGTTATCAAGCCGAATTAGTTACACATGTCTAGAGACCACTGTGAAGTAGTGCTTGTAACAGGCTGCACGCGATTTGCGCGACACAAATTTTGGCGCACTTGCTTGCAAAATCGTGGTTTTTTTATCAGGATGGCGCAGGATACCTCATTTGGCGCAAATTGGCGCATTTGGCGCAGGAGTGGCAGCACTGTTCACTTCACGAACCGCTATTGCAAGCGCGCACACCGCGTCACCCTCCGGGGTCTGGCGACGGTAGAGTCACGCACACCACGAAGCGTTCGATGATTTCCGCCTTTCGAGCCACACAACTTCCCCTAATCTGGCTTGTGATCTCAGGCCTTCCCATCGCGATAATGTCCGTGTTGAATACCGCAGACTGAACAGAAACTTGGCCGAGCGAAGCAGCGAAAATGAACTCAAACTGCCCACGCTACGCAGCTCAGGTGGCTGCCATCTTGCATTGCGCCGCGACACCCAATCAGGAGGGTTGTCTTAGCGCCCCCCGACCGGAGGACGAATAGCGCTTCAGCATCTATTTCTAGCTTCGTTTGTGTGTCGTTTCTTTTCTGCCGTTCGTGCGTTTGTGAATGAACGAAGATAAAAGAGACGAGCGGAACCGGAAAGACGAATGCTCGGCCGATCTAGCAATATCAAAATGGCCGCGCCCGGTGGCACCATTGCAGAGATATAGCGCTCCGAAAATTGCCGTTTTTTCGCCCTTTTGCGCTGATAGTTTGTCACCGCGCCTGGCAAAACTATTTTTTTATGCCACTTTGCGACACTTTTCAGCGGAAATACTTGTCAGACGCAGAGATTAGGAAACATAGAAGCCGAATATGTGGCTTTCAAAAATACGATGTTTTGGCCATTTTTCTGAAGTTGAAAGCCGCGTCCCCACTTAAGCACAGTTGCTGATGCTGTAGGCGATTGCAGCAACTTGATATCGTGCTCAGAAATGCTAAAAATGCATTCCAAGAAAAACAAATCTCATCAGTAGCCAGAGACGTGAACGCGAATGCCGTGGCTTAGAATTTAAAAATTGTGCGTTTGCAGTGCACCACCTGTTGAATGCAAAACAAACCTTGCGCCATAAAAACGTTGCGGCGTGCGAACAAAGCACCAAACGTACTCCGCACTCCTTCCCTGCTATTTGATGTTTAATCTTGTTCCACCGGCGTGCGAACAAAGCACTAAACGTACTCCGCACTCCTCTGCTCTTGCTGTTACGCGACTTCGCCATTACGCTCCATGGTTTTGTTGTTCAGCTGTGTTCCAACCTTTTTTTCTGGTCCTGCTGCGCGGCGTTTTAAACTACTGTGGCGGAGAATGCGTTGCACATGAAAATGGCGCAGCTCTGTGGCAGGCACTTCAGTGTTGACCCAGTGCGTGTAGGCTACGAGCGAAAATGAGAGGCTTTCGGGTGGTGAAGGGGGGTCGCCGTGTGTTTTGTGGGCCCAAAGGAAGTTTGCCGGTGTCGGAAAAGAAGTTTTGGAGTGCCTTGACGGCACGGAAGACGGTGCCGACAACAAAAGTGCGGCCGCAAGCGACTTCAGTGAGGAGGGAAGCTCCACGGCGAAGGGGGACGATGGCGAGTTGCAAATAAAATATAAATTTCATGGCATAATTACCTACGTGTTTTTACGAAAATGGTAAGGCTCTGACAGCACTTCTCTTAGCAACTTTATTGTATGAAATTTCAACTTTTAAAAATATCTTGCAATTTTTTTCCCGCATAATGAACCCTCCCCCCAAATTCATGCCGAATTTTCGGAAAAAAAGTGGGTTCACTACGCGAGTAAAAACGGTATGAGAAGGCGCAGACATGGACTACACCCCAGAGGTCCAACGCAGAAGTACAATTTTTCCCTTTTATGCCCTGTACAACTGTTCTGAACTTAACCCCTTGACACAAAAACACGGCCTGTACAAGTTGACAGGCTAGCCAGTGATTGCTGCTGAAATACCCTGCGACCAAGAACAATATGCACACCTACTTCTAGTATTGTAATGCCAGTTATATAAATAAATGCTGCTCAATATGAATAAATATAAATACGCCTGCACAAGCTTCACGAGGAAAAGGGTGTGTATTATTTGATGAAGCAGCCATCTGAGTAACATTCGAAGGCATCCATGAATTTCATCACATTTGCCTTGCGTAACTAGGCAGCTGGAAAGAATAAAATGACCGCAAAAAAGACGAAAACGAAGTAGACTCAAAGAACACATACAGGCGCCAACTGCCAACTGTTTATTCATGAGAACCAGGCTTACTTATACACAGGACAAAGGTACAGATAATATTCAAGATTTCCGCCAGGAATTAACATTTGTTGATGGCTCATAGATAAAATAGTAACAGCAATTGACATGTTGGCCCACACGCGCACTACTGATACACCCGACACAGAACCATGGCTCTGTGTCAGGTGTCAACAAATATAAATTCCTGGCGGTAATCTTGAATATTACATGTACATTTGGCCTGCGTGTAAGTAAGTGTGGTTCTCATGAATAAACAGTTGGAAGTTGGCGCCTATGTGTTCTTTGTGTCTACTTCATCTTCGTCTGTTTGCACCCATTTTATTCTTTTCAGTAAGCATGAACCAACTAGCTCAACAAACTCTGTTAACTAGGTAGCTTCAGAAGTTTTGCCATTGCACTCGCGATGCTGAACAAAGCAAGTGCCTGAAATTTAACACAGCATGTTGACTTAGTACAACGTTCTTAATGTCCTAAAACTATTAGACCCCACACACAATGCCTAAGCTCATTTAGCATGCCAAGTGGAGTTTGTGATGCATCATAAAAATGCAACTACAGTAGAACCAGAGTCCGTCAATGCTTTTCTGGTCATGAAACTCCCGGCCGAGTTTTGTTTGAGGATAAAGGCTCCCGCGAGGGGCGCCGCCGCAGATCGGAGGGCTAGAGTACCTACATTGACGCGCGTCCGCCGTACAGAGTGGAGACGCGTATGCGTTGCGCCGCCATTTTGGTTCGCTCGCTCGCCGCCGCAACAAGTCATTGTAACAAAACCACACCGTAATTATCACCACAACGCGGTTTACTGGTGAAGTTTGAACCATCGTATCTGTATCGCGTTGCTGCGTCTTGTGGGAAACGAAAAGAACAGCGCGTTGAGCACTTCGACCCAATAGGGGCGGCACGGGATCGTACAAAGGGTGTCTCCACCCTGTACAAGCGGTCTGTTCTCAAGGTTACTTACGGAGGGCATCGGGCCGCCGCTGCTGCAGCGCGCGTTCAGCCGTGCGCGGCAGAACTTGCGTCCGTGTTTGGCGGCACTTTTCTGGATAGAAACGGAATGTTGGTAGTTGTGCCTTCAAATGTGGCGACAAAACGAAGCCGTCAGGATTGCAGCCCTTGCAGGGAAGCCGTATGCGGCAGAACGCACGCTGAAAACTGCCGACTGCTATCTGTGCTTGATTTTTTTAGAAGTCCCCACGAGCCCTGCTAAACCGCAAGTAGCGTCTGGCAGTCTGCTACGCGCCGCACTCCCCTCCGACCGCTTCGCCGGCTGCCCTCCGATCAACGCCAGCGCCGCGGCGCAGCCTCCCTGAGCAGCGTACAAAGCTCTCCCATAGCGTGACGGCGAAGTTTCACGACCAGAAAAGCATTGAAGACTCTGGTAGAACTTAAATGATACGTTAAAAAAAAAAAAAAAAAAAAAAAAACACGCACACACTTGAGGGAGAAACATACAATCTGGGAAATAGTACTATCCGGTAAGAAACGTACAATGGGGAATTTTTAGTATTCACATTTGACAGCGCAGTAACCGGGAAATCGTATGAACCACCAACGTATCAACGGGGCTCTACTGTATGCCCCCCTGTGACAAAAAGAGGGGCTGCTAACAGCTGCTTTCTTGAGGCAGGCCTAAGCCACCAGCCAAGGGGGTGACGGTGCAATACGTACCTGTCAAAGGAAGTTGACTTCCACACAAAGTCCACCACAAAGTTGGAGGTGCACTCCGAAGGCACGCCCAGATTTGTCTTCATCTCAATGCCCACTTCTTCACTGTAGTCTGGTGGTCACGGCAGTCAAGGAAGGGCACACCCCACCACGAGAAAAAAAAAAATCTGGATCTTCTGTTTCCCTTTGTGATGTCATCTTACTCTCTTCAGTCACTATAATTGAAAGGCTTGGCCAATCAGTCGCCCTTGTCAGACCTAAATATGTTATTCTTTCACCTATCCTAATTGCTACTTGTGTAATTACCAAAATCTCTCCTGTATACCAAGTACATGTCGCGACAAATGTCACAACCCTATTGCTATGTCCCCTTCAGCCAGCTAGAATCACCAAGTTGTGGTGGCACAGGGGTTCTGTGCTCACCTCATATTCCAAAAGTCCCTCGTTTAAATTCCACCAAGATCAAAATTTACATTAATTTTCTTTCTTTTTTTTTGATCAATTCGATAATTTGTTCATAGGAGCTTTCCTGAGAAATGTGGCGCGATTCTGAGCATTAATTGACAGTTTTTTTAATCATCTTAACCGTTTTTTAAGCAGTTGGTAATTCCGCGGGCCACCGACGTTCAAGACAGAACTTTCACAGACTGCTGGCAACTGACACCAACAGCTGAGCGCAACCACCCAGCGCCCAAGGATACTGTCGGGGATCTTGATCACGTGGCCCACCCCTGACCAGGGCTTGTGCAGCTCCCCCAGGTAGCGCAGCCGCAGCTCGTCACCATGCATCAGCCGCATATCTGCAACAAAGCCACGGCATGCAGATCACACAGTGGGCCACTCAAGGCTATGCTAAGGCAACAAATTTTAAAGTCCCCCAAAAAATCACGTAACATTTCTAAGGAGCAAACAAAATCGACGAGTTCAACCGCCACAAATGCAAACATGCAAATTCTTCATCATTTTCCTTGTTTTGCAGCTCTCTTTTACAAGCTGTTGTATAGGCCTCCTGCGCTGGAGTTTTGGCAACAAGCAGCGCCCCTAGCGGCCGACGCCTCTGGGTAGTACAAAAGCAGACGACCCTTGCCGCCCTCCATGTGTTTTCAATTACAAGCCAGAGTGAAAGTTGGTTGTGGCGCTTTGTGGTGAGTTTAAATGACTGCATATTGTATGAAATAGCCCTTAAAGTAGTTGCAGAGTCTAAATAAAATAATATCCGCTAAAAGAAGCCGATTTGTCGGCTTTCTTTTAGCGAGCTTTCGCGATGGTCGCGGCGTGGGACAGTATTGCCAGGTCGGGTGGTTTAACTGTTTCACGGCAGTTACAGTTTTTTCTGCTTGCGTGCGGTCGACAAAGGAAAGTTCACGAGTAGCATAAACACGGAACGCTGCTCATCCTATATCCTGAGGTAACTGCAAAAGGTTGCTTCAGCGGGAGCATGCAAGCGAACGCAAGAATTGCGCAGCCAACTCAGCTGACACTGCTGGCCTGGCACCGCCTTTGAAACGAGTGGAAATTTTGTTTCGTATTTTCGCAAACTAAATGATTGTTGCGTAACGTTTTACGCCGCACGATTTACGAATGGGAGGGTACATGTATACTGGCGAGTAGGTGGGGCAATAGCGCCAAATAAACAAATTAAGTGCTATTAAAGGACGCAAAACATGCACCAAATCACACGCCCGCTGCCTGCAGAGATGTGTACTTCTATAACACCACATAACACAGCATAACATAACACAGCCGCATACACGGCGCGGGGCCCCGAATATTTACATACGATCATCACTGACTGTGTTGGTTTTCTAGTGCAGGGGTCGTCCAATCTGAACGCCAACATGCCAGTTTTGACTTCAAATGGAGTTAGACAGCGAGGCAAGAACAGAGAATTGGCGTCCTCCAGTTCAATTGCACCCCCATCTTCACACTTCGCCAGATTATTGTCAAATATTATTAGAAATTCGCTGAATTTTTTCTCTTTGCATTCAAAGCCCCCCCCTCCCTCGATTTGCCATCCGGCCCTCCGCCGTGTCGGCTGCATGGAACTCGGCCGTTGCTGACCCTCATTCTAGGCTATTAAGTGCGAACTGGGAATGTATACTGCAAGAGCGTAATTAAGTAAAGCGAGAGCAAACAAGGAAAGCGAGCGGCCTCTTAGTTCGCCCGACCACTTTGTTTTACGGCCACTAATTTCGGAATCGCAAAACAGATTTCATGCTCCTGACGGTCGCGGCAATTTGTCACCGAGACACGCAACAAAACGGCAAGCTAACGCTGCACCGTGTATTCGTAACGGCGACACAAACGAGCACTGTTTAATGAAAGTGCACGCATGTGTGCAGGTACGCAAAAGAGCGGCGCACCGCAGCAGGCGAGCCTGCGGTCCACCGGACTCGCTGGCTTTTTAAAGCGCGATCATCACCGATTGCGTCACTCTTCTTGGCTATTTTTGAGAAGTCTCTGTCACCTAGAGTATAAGTTTAAACTAGAAATTTCACCTAAAATTTCACTTCGTACGACCATCGATCGGTGAACCTGCGAGTAGCAGACACCGTCACGGTCCCGGCACTTTCGTCGGCGCTGTAAACGTGTTAAGCGCTGCAAAGCTTTTCCCCCTAACGCCAAGTTGATCGCTGAAATAGATCGGACGTGTCGGGGATGAACCGGTGACCACGTCGCAAAATAATCGGGAGGGTCGAGCTCATTTTGCTTCTGTCAACACGGGATCCTATGGGACCCGCGCAGCTTTGTACTACCCGGAAGTACTGCCCGGAAGCCGCTTGCGCAGCGCCCCCTGGGCAGCGCAGGAGGCCTATACGCTCGGACCACAAGAGACACCCGTCTAGTAATGCTCCTTATTGCATTTCCTATCAATTTCCCAAATGTAGTTGCATTTACCATCACCTTGTTAGATCCCTAGGGGCACTGTTTGGAATAAGTGGGCAGAATGAACCTGCAATCCTCATCGCCATCACCAAACTCACTGTTGCATTCCCTGCCCGTCTTCATTGCACTACTGGCTGAACTCATCATTGAGCTTCATATAGCACTTGTCACACTCCTTGAACTCCCTGTTGTACTCCCCGTCACACACTTTTCATTCTACTACTACTCATACTCCTTCTCAAACTTGTCCAAATTTCGGTCATATTACTACTAAAACTCTTCGTCACATCGCATGGAACCCGCAGTCATACCCTATGTTGTGCTGCTTGAACTTCTCATCAAACTCCCCTCACACTCCTAATCGGAATTCCATTGTGCTCTCATCAAACTCCTAGTGATAGTCCTCATCAGACTAATGTCACACTTTGGTCCACCTTCCGGTCATAATCCTTTTCAAACTCCCATCCCTCTCCAGTCACTCTTTGACCATACATTTGTTGACATTGATTTAAATACAGAAGTATACAAATTACTATGCAAAAAATAAATGCAAAGTGTATTCAAAATAATACTTCTAAACTAACCACTTTCAGTTGCTTCATGGGTTCTTAACAAAAAAAAAAAAAAAGGCTTCACACAACAAATGCACTGCCCCCCCCCCCCCCCAAAAAAATTATTTCACCTGACCTTTTTTTTGCCTCCTCTGGCGATGGAGAACACTAACCAAACGAAGCTGGTACTCTACAATGCAAAAGCCAAGTGGGCCATCCCTTCGTGACCTACGGGAACAGATGCGAAGCAGCCCAGGGGCCAGAGAAGGACAAGCTGCTCCAGCAAGGCCACCACCGCACAAGCAGCCACTGACCTGTGTCCGACTTGGCCACCGTGAAGTAGGCGATCATCTTCTTGTTTAGCCCAATGTCCCAGCGCACCTCGATGTTGTCCTGTGTCTGCGACTCCTTGAGCTTCTTGTCGTAGTCCGCCTCCATCTTCACCAGAGGCCCAAAAATGTTCTGGTACTGGTAGCCATCCTCGTACCTGCAGCAACAACGTCACAGGCTACAGCTGGTGCACACCCGATTCCTCACACAAGGAGCCAACAAGAGCACAGCCTGCGGGGACCCTGGTTTCCCCACGCCTTGTCCGGGCACATGGGAAGCAAGCTGGGGGCTACCATTTCGGCAATCAGCATGCCACACGTCTTGGTCCCCCCCTCTCGACCCGCATGCAACGTAACCTGCCAGGCCTGCTGCAGGCATGTGTGATGGCACCAGGGAGGAGGAGCAGGACGTTGCCTCTCACCGTGCCACCCTGTCCCTAACCACCGAAGGGAAACTTCCCCATCCCTGAGCAGTCTCCGCGGCATCTTCGGGGCGATTGCTCAGAGATTCCGTCTGGGAGCGATCCTTCCCACAAGTGCGACAACCGATATTTGATGACAGACGTGTTGTCTGATATGAATGTCTCCCGTATTAACCCGGCAATAAAGCCCCAACGCGTTGCTGGAGTACTCAAACGCGTGCGCAAGAAGCCTCCCGATTCCGCCGGGGCCAGCTGGTCGTACCTGAGCAGCACCTGCTGGGGCTCCTCGTCGACGCCGGGCTTCTCGAGGTCCTGGAAGGAGGCGTCCACGTTGTCCTTCCAGAGCTCCTCAAGGCGTGAGATCTGCTGGGCGGTGACCTGGCGGGCGCGCAGCTGCTCGCGCTCGAGAGGGGCGCGCACCAGCCAGGGCAGGAAGCAGCGGTCGTGGATGAGGGGCTTCCACTGCTCGGGGTCCCAGTTCATGTCCTTGAGCGAGGACTGGGCGGCGCAGGGGTGGCGGCACAGCAGCACCACCACCGAGTCGGCCTTGGCCGGAATGAAGCCCAGCACGAAGACGTTGCGGCACGCGCACGAGTAGCACTCGAGCACCGTCTCGCCCAGAGGCCCGTCGCGGTGCAGCGTCACCTCCTTGTGCTTGGCACGCACCAGGTGGTTCACCATGTGGCTGCCTGACGTGTTGCCCCGGCCGTTGCAGAACCACCGCTTGCACACGTTGCACTGCACCACGCACCCCGGGTCGTGGATGCCGCAGTACCTGCCGCGACCAAGGGAGGGGAGGGGGGGGCCTCAGCAACCTGGGCCCGCTCGCTCAAAGCCCGATAAGACAGACTCCTTCGCAGTCTAAACTTCCCTAGGCTTATAAGGCTGCAAATAAGACTAAATAAGAATGCGATAAGACTGTGAATAAGCCTGCTCCGAGCAGCCTTATTCACAGACTTATGCTGACGTGGTCAGTCATTTCATGGTAAAGGTCGACCCCCACGCAGTGAAAAACGAGTGAAGAAGCCGTAGAAGTGCCGAACGACGCCCAGCGGTGGCTGCCCGATGGTCAGCTTCGAACAAATGCCTGTTCAGTGGAGATCAATGCTGCTGGAAAGGCCTTCAAGAGAGAAGGTGGAAAGGGTCAGAGAACGCTGCCAGCAGAAGCCACGAGGCCTACCTACTTTGATGTGGCGGCAACGGCTACAGCCAATCACAGTTTTCAACTTTCGCTGTGCGCTATGGCCGTGTGTTTGTTTCTTTCCCAAGTAGTGCAGCTTTTTTCTCCTTCACGTCAAACAAAGATGGACAGGAATGATAGTCTGCGGCCTGGTATTTGTCCCCAGTACATATCAGACGGGTGAGTGCGCGGCGTGAATGCGGGATCGTCTGATATGTCGGCTGTCGGCGCAGTGGCTACGAAAAGGCGGCACACGGAAACGACGGAACAAATGTATTTTTTATGCAATCATGGCCATTAACTCCTAAACAACAAATAGGCATCCATAATAGAACTGCAACGTGACAACATAACTATACGCAACAGCAAAACGTTAACAGCCTGCAATACCTCTGCCCGTGACCGTTAAAAAAAGTCGCGTTCTCAAAGAGAAGCTGTGCAGACTTTGAGTCTTTCCATCAGTCGCTTCAAAAGTGCGGTTTGTACTTTAATTGAACACTCTGCTTGAAAATTCAGGATGTTTTGCGTGTAAAAGCATGCAGGATATCAACATTCAGCTATATTCTATAGTGCGATTATTTACAGCAGCAGCACTGAGTAAGTGAGCTACGGGCTAGACAGTGCGTTATTGCGATCGTGTCACCGTTCCCGGCGGCCCGCTGGACTGCTCGTTGCATCCATATTTACGATGATGAACCCGAAGCCAATTCGCAACTGTAATTCGCGGCGAGGAGAAAAGCACGGCTCGTGTTGCGACAACCTCAGACACCGTGGGTGCTTTTCACGTCAGCCCAGTGGGTTTCTCTGGCCCACACTTTGTAGCAGACTATCTTTGTTTATGACTTCGTATATGCGGCCGGGCGACCGAGGCCCGGCGGCATGAGGTGGCCTACCAAGGATGGTGGGTCATTGTAACGTAGTACTGACAGGGCCCAAATACGCCACCTGATGGCCAACGTTCCTTGAATTTACTCCATCATTGTTCAAAATAATCGTTTGCCCAACGCCGACGGCGTCAACAAGCAATTTTGCTGCGTATTCCTCGCTTTTCTCTATGGATCCCTCCCGTGCGCGTCAGGTACCTGCTTTCCCTATACACTTCAATAAGACAGCTCTCTAACCTAGTTTATGGCCTTTTGAGAAAGTCCGAATCCTATTCCCGGACTTATCAAAGTCCACGAATGAGACTGCCAATAAGCACATTTGTTCGACCAAGCGGGACCTGGTGTTGTCACAGAGGTCGAAGGAAGGCAACTCACTTGCAGGCGTGCTCGGGCAAGTCCTTGGCATAGTACTGGTCTTCCTCGTCTTCCTCAAAGGTCAGCTCACCCAGGGCCTGACCAGCTGCGGCCACTTCCAGGCCGTTGGTGCGCACCTCGCCAGGCAGCTGCATCACACAGATTGGTCCCCTCAGTTAGTGTGCCAGCCGACCAAAACACTTTCTGAAAGGGCTGCAGGTCTGGCTATGTGCAGCAAGTTGCTCCACAATGTAGATATTGATTGATTGATTGATTGTGGGGGTTTAACGCGCCGACGCAACGCAGGCGATGAGGCGCGCCGTAGTGGAGGGCTCCGGATTAATTTTGACCACCTGGGGATCTTTAACGTGCGCCGAAATCTCGTACACACGGGCGTTTTTGCTTTTCGCCTCCATCAGAAAAGCGGCCGCCGCGGCCGGGAATCGAACCCGCGACCTCATGCTCAGCAGCGCAACGCCTTAGCCACTGAGCCACCGCGGCGGGTCACAATGTAGATATTATCACGGGACATAATTAGACAATTCCCAGTGGCGCCATAACCAACCGTCAACGACAACGCAGGGTGGCTGGGTGCAGCCTACGCAAGCTCTCTCATGGCTGCTTTGTACACACTGTAAATCAATCGCTCATCATCCTTAAAGACCAACTGCATTCAAAATTTCAACCTCTTGAAAATATTATTCCCTACAGTCTGCCTAAAAATTACGCATACCCGCGGTCCAAACAACCATAAAAAATCAGAGCTTGTGAAACCGAAATTGAGAGAAGCACGCCCATTCCAGCCACGCTGAAGTGATGTTCCAGCCGGCCCAGCCGGCAAGCGAGCGGCCGCACGCGGCCAGCCGGAGAAAACTTGTGCGTAATGCTTGCCCTCGCCACAGACCTAGGCGAAGTGCGCCCAGTAGAGCTAGACCGGTTCTCCTGACTGGCCATAGGAAAAAGCACAGGGCCGGAGCAATGCCACTTCCACTTCATTGCTGTTTGTGTGATCTGCTGGCAGGTGCAGCATTGCCTGGCAACGAAGCTATTTTTAAGTGTTTATAACTAACACCGTATTTCACGGGGCTACCAGTCATGTCTTAGTGAGTTTGGTGGTACGTAAATTGGTTAGTAAGGGCTGTGGCCCTTACTAAGGTGTCTCATAATACACAACCGCAAGGCTACAGGCTGTTTCCATTGAGTGTTGTGTGAGTGGCCAGGTGGGGGAGAGATTAATTTAAAAACCCTCACAATCACCCTACATGAAGAATAGCTCGCACCTTCTAACCGGCTTGGCCCATTTATGACTGATCACGTTAAAGTTGCACTGAGGTGCACAAAAAGAGGATTTTCATGTTTTTAGTAAATTTGACCTATATCTGGCCCAAACTCAAGAGACATACAAGAACTGAAACAATGCCTAGAACGCTTGTTTTGTGGCAGGACCTGAAATCCATTTAAACAACAGAGAAATATAGAGCAAACACGAAAGACTAGCGAAAAAGATAGACAAATGCAGCACAATGACATTACTAGTCTGTTGCCTTTGTGACATTCCTTGCTTGCTTAAGAGGTATGAATTAGCCCAAGTATACACTTTGCTATTAAAGCCCGTAGTTTTTAAGTTAACAGGTTTTCTCTTCAGCCCCATCACTGGCTGTAATGAAGAAAGTTTACGTTGCTTTCGTTAAATGCTCAGCATCTGCTGTGTAGTACCTTCAATTTGAATGTGTGTCTGGCGCACTTGATTTCTTTCTCCTAAAAACTTTAGTTTATTGTCCCCTGTTGCAGTGCTATTGGATGTAAACGCATTTGCTATGCAGGCTTTGTGCACAGCCAGGATTTATTTGTTGGTGCTTGGAGCTTCACCACACCAGTCCCCTGACTCCAGCCAACGAATGACCAAGACTAAGGTGAACAGTGGTCCTGGCTTTCCCAAATGCTGACAAACACTTCAGCACATAGTAATGACAAACCTGTTTCTATCACTGCAACTTGTTTCAATGTCATTCACAGACTAACCCACAAGAGACCACTGATCTTGGGATCACAGCTGAGCCTTGCATCAACCAAACCTCTCCAAACAAGTTCTACCACTGACAGGTATGTCAGAAATCCCTGCCAAGCATCTGGGGATTACCTCAGACCCTTCTGACCATTGCCCCCCCCCCCCCCCCTTCCAAAAATAACATGAAGTGGGGAACAACACCCATTCCAGTGAAGCTATGCAGGCTTAAAGCCAATAAAATAAACAAACAGGGTTAGTCACCCACAATGTAGTGTTTAGGTAAAAGCCAATTAATTGATGACTTGAAAAAGTCATCTGGGGATTACCTCAGCCCCTTCTTTTGACAAGTGATCTCGACACTAGCAGTTAGCCTGACCCTTAACAATGTTCCCTGGGCAGTTTTAGCTTTTTTTTTCCTTGGAAGGTTACTGGAACCGGAAGAATTTAAATTTTCCCAGTTAGTGCCCTGGCGGTCTCAGCATACACTTGCTACTTCTACACCGTCGAGGGTGGGCGTAAAACTTCGTATCGGGGCCTTTGGTTATCTTCCGGGCTCAATCTTTACAGACTAAGGCCTTCCGGCCCTACCCTGGCGAGCCGCCTCTGGAATATGGCCTTCATTGCTAGTACTGCCTTCAACAAATGTGTTTTGAAAGTGAGCTTGCAAAGTTCCCAATGCGATTACGAATTGAAAAAAAAAAAAAAAAAGTTCATGTGACAGCAATTCGGCAGAAGGGAAAGTTGATATTTTTCCAATACACAGAAGCCTGCTTGCTTAAAGGGGCCATGCAGACAAAATACAAGTTTCCTTTATTCAAAAGATTGTCCTTGTATAGTGCCCCCAGCATTTTTTCAGCAGCAAGTGTGATGCTTTATTCCCTGAAAAATTAATGAATTTAAGTCAAAATTTTTATTCTCCCACCAAACCGTTTTTATCAGTGACGTCTGCAATGAAGTCACATGAACGCGTCTTCAAATGAACTTCAAGTGCGCTGTTCAGCCTGCAGAGCCTTGTTTACAGTCAGTTCTCCTCAATGACGCCACCATACTGTTCTGCACCACTATTTGCCTTTGCTTTGTTTTTGACCGTATTTGCACCTTGCTTGTTTTTGTTACGGCAGGTAGTAACTGTTTCGTAAAACATGGATTATGCTCGAAAACCAGGGTCACGTAAGACAATGTTGCTTAAGCCAATGGGCCCATGTCAACACTACTAACAGCAGTACACACTGGTACTTCTATGTTTACGTGCACTTTTGTAATTTCCATTGTTTCACCCCACCATTCCTACTGCTATAAAATGAATATGCACTACACTTGAGCAAAAATCGCTCGTTCTGCGCTGTTATAAGCCCTGCCTAACTTGCGTTTGCCAGCCTTAACCAATCACACGACTGTGTATATGACACCATTTGTTCTAGTGCAGGAAATGAGCTAGTGGGTCGCATGGCCATTCCCTTTTTCTGAATTATGCGAACCAAACTTGTGTGCCCTTTAAGCGCAATACTGGCGTTTTTTTTTTTTTTTTTTTTTGCCCAAAGCTCGAGATTTTCTTTCTGAGAATTTCTACATCATGTCCTTGATAAAAGCTGCTAGACTGGAACTTAACTGAACAAAGCTCCTAATTTCCAAGAGACGTGAGGTCAGTTTTGAAATCCACAGAGCTTCAAAGCCCCTGAAAAGCTCTTTGAGAGTTTAACAGCCTTTGGAAATGCGAATGCTTATTAAATGAAGCTGACAAATAAACGAGTATATTCTCAGGCAGTAGTATTCATGATTCTTTTTTAAAACATCAAATCTTTGTTGCACTCAGCAAAAAATAAGCATCGAATAACAATGACCGACTTGTTTGTGTGTTTGAAGTTTCCTTGTAGAAAACAGAATGCCCCAAATACGCCCTTCTTTGCTGTTATACCAGAACTGCAGGCGCCCGTCAACAATAATTGAACAGCTATGAAAAAATAAAAATATATAGGCTTTACTCTTAGCATGAAGACTATATCGGACCCATATTATTGCTTCTAATGTAAACAAAACTAGTGCAGCTTGCTAGGGGCAAAGTAAAAAAAAAAAAAACAACACTGGACTATTAATCCCTAATTATGAGACGAAATAATGTCACCATGGCAAGTGCAACAATTCATACATTTGCGCAATGCCCTGAACAATGTTACTACGATCTACAAATGGACTTACGGCAACATATTGTGTTCAAACACCTATCACCTGAGCCAACATCTGGGCGGTTTTTGTGCATGTTTAAAACACACTGCACTTGTAACCGAGCAGCAAAAGTAGGTGGCCTATGAGGGCCCATTGTAGCACATGGCCACATCTGATGCACTGCGAGTGATCATGGCACATTTAGTATACAGGTCTGAATAGATTTGAATATTTAGGGCTCATTAGAGAACTTAACATCCTGAACACAGTGGGAAAAAAGCGGCGCCTGACAACAGAGCTTCCCGCTAGAGGTATAATCACATATTACAAGCATTTGTCACTGTCGTCGTGTAGATACATCAAATTTTCGACAAATTTTGAAAACTCGCGACGAAATGAGCAGCGGTACACAATTTGAATGACGCAATGGCAGACACAAGCCCGACGCTAACATTACGAACGCGGTTCACGGCCATCCCAAAACTCGAAGCCACAAGCGTTGGCGTCAAAGTCCGGCTGGGGGGGTTAGCACGCGTTCGACGTGGCGTGCTACGGAAACACGCGCTCTTCGCTGCACCTTCGGGAACGTAAGCTGCGCGGGAGTGGCGACTTCGCAGAAGGAGCAACGAAAACGTAGAATTTAATGACGACCACGTCTCCGCCCAGGCGTGAAAGAAGATTTTAGCGCGAAAAGAAGTTTTAAACAAAAAGGCGTTAGAATTCGGACTCCCAGGATAACCAGCCATTGGCTGCAGTTATAAAGGTTTCCAACCCCAAAATCATACCCGCATAAATTGCCGCGTAGAGCTAACAGCAACAACATTTAATGCCCGCCGGCGAATGAAGCTAGCTACGCATGGCGCAGCAAGACCAACATTTTACCTTACACCTTGCCTACAGCTGATTCCCGCGTTTTTTCTGGTCGATTCACTTTCTTTGCTGCGAACTTATAGAACAGCCGCTTCGCTTGAAAGATGAGGCAAGCGCACGTTTCTGTGAGCTAACGGCAACGTTCGTCATTACAGCAATTGCTTCGGAAGCCTTTCACGCGCAGAAGCACGCATTTATCCCAATATACGTGCGCTGGTCGAAGAGGCGATTCGGCTCAGCAGTGAATTATTGCGGAAGGCGGCACGTAGAGAAATTCCCGTAAGGCCGAAATAAGACGCGTGGCCGCGGTTTCGGTCTGAACGAAATCGCCGGAGCCGCCGGGCTGGCGACTTGAACGTAAAGATCACGGCTTGGTGATGTAGGTTGGAGCCAGCTGTGAGAGCCAAACCCTTTACTAAATCATGACAGGGCTATATCACGTGTTAAATAAGCCAGCTTGGACGCCGAACGTAATAATGAACAGGAGGCTTATCGCACTAGCAAGCGAAGTAGGCTTAGCGCGCTTAGACTCACTGTAACCGATAACCATCGTCACAAGTGGCAGTCACGCAGGCGACAACAGAACGTTCTCACCTGGCCGCCGCGGGTTCCCTGCGTCTGGCCGCCATCCGCCTGTGATGCTTGCGTTTGGGAAGGTAGCGTAAAGTCCGTGAAGTCGAACTCTGATCCCTGCGTGTCGGCTCCAAGCAAGTCGCTGGCTTCCTCGGTGTCGAGGAATGTAAGCGTTTGCGAGCTCGGTCCGTACGCGTCAACACTCATGCTCATGGTGTAAGCAAGTGAACCAGCGTGTTACTGCAGGAGAAGGCTGTCGCGCATCCAAAGCAACTATACTGCCGTCCACGCGACCGCGGCGTTTGTAACAGCAAAACTCAGAATATCGAACAGGACACCACAAGCCGCTCTACGCCATCTTCAGCCCCAAGCATACGCACAAACGCGCTTTTGCGCGCACACACACTCACACACAAGAAAGAAAAAGAAAAAGCACGTGTAACAGCGTTGCCGAACTACTTCTCGGAACGCGCTGCCGCTGGTTTTCTTGTAATTTTCTAATTTTCTCTATGATTTTTGCTCGGAAGTGCGTTAACTTTGTTTACATTTTTGGCTGTAAGCGAAATAAAAGACCATGGGTCTACTAGTAAATACATTTATCAGGCGCAGTGGCAGTAGTTCCGCCTGAGCCTGCGACCGCTGCGACCGCGATGCCGCGTCTGTCCTACTTTTTATAACTCGTTGTGAAATATTTTATATTTGTATTGCCGATAAAATTTCCGAATATTTTCTCATGGTAATGTTGGGAGGTTGTTAAGTTTGAATTCTTATTATTTACTCTCCTCTCCCCTCAACCCCCCCCCCCCCCCCCTTCTTCTTCTGTGTCTGTGTCTTGTGCGGTTGTGAACTTGTGGGCTTGTGGCACTTGTGGTGCTTGTGGTGGTAGTGGTGGTAGCTTGGCGAGTCCGGACTTATGGTCTGGACGCTCTGCTAGACCATAGAGTTAGACCATATATTCTAGTTCCCTCTTATTACACACGCGCTGATTTAAGTGACCGTAAACGTATTTAACAGATCTCTCGAGCAGCCGCGTATTTTTTCTGTTACGTGCGTCCTGTGTACCAGCGCTGGTACCGCGGCCAGTGCCCAACTGGCAACTACGATGGATAACAACTTTCTGGACCTTCGTCATGCACTGAGGACCCCTTGTACTTCCCCACTCTTCTGCCCGACGCGCAGAAGTTGTGCAGTTGGTCGTCACGATAGTGTGCTGCTCGGCTAGCAGTACCTAGACCTTATGGTTACGCGAAAGCTGCAGTGAGCACAAGGTTTGGTGTGTGACCGGAACGTGCGACAATGGACAAATTGACAGTGATCTCTGGCATGTTGTTCTTCGCTGCCAATGTTTTCGCTATCATGAGTCTTGTGCTACCTGACTGGATTGTCTCCGATGTCGGCGGTGCGTATTGCCTCGGAGCGATTTCACACACTTTTTACGACCCGCATAATTCATTGGACAGCCTGAGCTATGAAGAGCCGTGAAGCCACAAAACAAAAAGCGAAACAGAAGTTATAAAACTGACTACCCTGTTTGCTACGATACGTTGAGGGTAGCAGCTGCTACCCTCAACGTACCGTAGCAAACAGCAAAGCGTCTAGACGCTTTGAAATCCGGCATTAAACGCAAATTTTTTAGCTTCGTTTCCCATCGAAGATGTCATGAATAATGTGAAGTCTGAATAAGTGTAGTATAGATTTTTCGAATGAGGCGAACTGTATGTTGTCTGTCTTAGTCCCTTCGACATGCACATTTGGACATTGGCTTCAAATGGAGCAATTGAGGCCAGCTGAGGGCTGTTATTCAGAGTTATGCACCAGCTACACTTGTAGCTCCAGACTCGTGGTTTGTCCCGTACATTCCAAGCAAGCTCAATGTTTGGCGCTGTGAATGATTGGTGAAACCTGCTCTTCAGTTTAGTTTACATTTCTAAACTCATGTTGCAACTTGACACCACAAACTGTGAAGGCGTAGCCACATGCAGCAATTTTGCTGAGTGAAGTGAAAAGTGTACAGTAAGCAGGTAGTGTCGGCGGGAGCGGCGAGCGAAGAAAAGAATACACTGCCACCAGTCCCCTGTGCCGCTTGCATCTGGCCAGCCAGAAGCAGCCCACAAGCGAGTGACAGCAACGGAAGCCCCCTGCGACAGCGTATTAACTTTTTACTTGTCGCTGCCGCCCACACTACCTCTTTACTGTACCCACTGAGTTACACTTTTCGCCTCACTCACCAAAATCACGGCATGTGGTAACCCGTTGAGTGCATTCTGCGTAAAAACCACTCGGGAAGAGTCTGGACTAGCTTTTCGCTGAGTGGAAAACTGTGTGGTGGGCCCTGTGCAGGTGACACTCGTCTAGGCCTGCTGCAGACTTGCACAACGCTTCAAGGCCGGCCTCAGAGCTGTTTTCCGCCGCGGCTGCAACCAGAGTGGCTGCTGGCCCTGGTCTGCATTGTGCTGGGCTGTGTCTGCATCACAGCCACCACTGTGCTGCTGGGCCTGTCTCGCTGGAATGGCCGCGGATTGCCCTACGCTCGCTGGATGGGCTTCTCGGCCAGTGAGTGCTGCTGTGTTCCTGCTCTTAGGCTCTCGGGAAGCAGCTGGCTGCTAAAGGGGGCCATGAAGACGAAACACTACTTCGTTCACTGGGAAAGAAGCAGCTTCCGGGGACTCCCTCGGCTCCATTACAGCCGTGGAAGAGGTTTTTGTAACCAAAAATTACAAGAACTATTAAAAGCTTACCAATTCCAAGCTACTGTGATTATCAGTGTTAACTGCACGTTAGCATTCAAGTTATATGATCAAACAGAATTACAGGCCCCACTACCATAATTCAGTCATGTTTCTTGTCTTGGCTGTGGCTTAGATTGGTGGCCATCAGTCGCACAAACAAAATTCTGTGATGTCAGAGAAATCGTTCGGAAGCCGCTGGAGAGTGCCACAGCTTCATATGTTTTTTCAATATCTATACTATTTGTTCGAAGTTCGCAACAAAATTGGTATCATTGTTATCAGGACAAAGTTGTCGTCTTGATGAAACAAACTTTATTTTGACCTCGTGGCCCCTTCAAAGGGGTACGGACACGAAATTTCAAAGCTGAGATAACTTGCGAGACTTTCCGTGAGATGCCATAATGTTCTAAAGAAGAATTTAATTTGAATTTTTTTGAATTTGAATTTTATTTCCGAAACGTGAACATGAAACGAAAATGGGTACAAAAACAACGGGACATCCCAAGATGAAAACCGCAGGCGGGATCTCCGATACGCGGGATGCGACTAGAAGAATGACTTGGTTGGCCCACATCTAATAGTTGACTGGAGACATGGTATTCAATTCTGAAACCTTCAGAAAGCGCAACACTGATTTAACGTGACACGAACAAAGGGAACACAGGACAAGCTGAGCGAACTGAAAAGTGTACAGTAAGCAGGTAGTGTCGGCAGGACACAGTCCTGTATTCCCTTTGTTCGTGTCGCGTTTTTTCAGTGTTGCACTTTCTGAAGGTTTCAGAATGAAATTTTGCCAACTAGCCCAACTCGCCATTCTGCTGTGGTATTCAATTGCCAGCCCATGAGCCACGGATCACCAGAAATGGTTATTGCAACAGCAAGGAGATGCTTTAAGGAACCACGAGGACAACATACAACTGCACTCCTGTAAAAAGATTTCTTCCTCCTGGGATTAGCACTCATGCTTGTTTTAACACAAACTGCAATCGCAGAATAGAAGGTCGTGGCTCAATGACTAAGTTCCCATACTTACCTTCTGACAAAATATGCCTAACTTGTGCAATTAGCTGAAGCCAACCAAATTAACTTATTATTGGTATAAATTTGGGAGATTATGTGGCACTCATAATGTTTGGAATGCAAAATGGAGTTGTTTTTTACCAATAAGGCAATAACAAATTTATGGCTATAGGGAAATTATCGTGAATTGAAGGCGGATGCTACGAGTGGCTTTACCAGCTGCGGTGCTTTAGGGCCATCGCTTGAGTAGCTCTCGTAACAGAGTGGTAGCGTTCAAAGTGAAAATAACTAGGCACAAGTTGTGGTCTCTTGAGGCACTCGGGGTCTAAGCGAGCTCGAATCATCCAATCGTTGTTACTTTCATCGTCCAAAGCAAAAACAAAGTGTATTGTCTGGCAAAATTGTAGCTGCCCAGTCTTTTGAATGAAGTGAAGTTGTGTCTTGTCTCCATGGGGCCTTTAAAGCAGAGGCATAAATGCATTATGCTGAGTGCATTGCTCTAGAAGAGCTTTGGCCATAGCTTGTGGAGAAAGTAGCGAACTGGATGGTTGCCCCTGCTTAATGGAATTCTGGTGGCAGGCATTAGTTTTGGTTCAGGTAGCAGCCGCATGTACCATCGTTGTTTTCCCCAGGCCAAAATAAGCTGGGTGGAACAACACATTCATGTAAGAACCATGTCAAAAGGAAAAATTGCCATCTTTTTACTACTCCACTTTGGTGTGGTTCTTCTCTAGTAGGCTCTCAAGTAGTGCAATTGACACGTGCTAATTGAAGCAAGGCAATGGGTTCTTTTTCGCTTAATCTGTGCGAGTAGTATCTTCGTGTGCGTTGCAAGCCTCGTCACAGGCCAGGTGTCCCCCTGGTGGCCCGTTTCAGTGCTGCTGTTCTGCCTGGCGGCGGTGATCTTCCCCGTGGGCTTCAGCCAGGAGGAGATTGGCGGGGAGCCGTACCAGCTTCCCAGCAGCCACCAGGTGGGCCTCTCCTACATCTTCTTCGTGCTCGCCCTCTGGATCACCGTCATCTCGGAGCTCTTCGCGGGCAAGGTCTGCATGCCGCACTTCTGAGCAACGCCCCCCAGGTTAGTTCTGCCTCGCATGTCACTTGGCAAGTTGTTTTATTCAAACTCATAGGGATGGGGCTAGACAAAGGGAGCTTGAGCAGAAACGAGTCATAAGGGCATGATAGGTGACAATTGGAATTGCCCCATGGAAGCGCTGGTTTTTTGTATGTTCATCGCACCCTTCATGGCGGCACAGTGGCTGAGGCATCGCGCTGCTGAGCCCAGAGGCTGGGGGTTCGATTCCTGGCCGCAGCAAGCCACTTTTCAAGTAAAGACAAAAAGCAAAAATGCAAAAAAAAAAGCAAAAACCGCAAAAAAAAAAAAAAAAAAAAAAAAAACGAGTGTCAAGATTTCGGCGCACATTAAAGAAGTACTGACATGAAATTTCAAAGCTAAGACAACTGTGTAAATAGCTTCTGTTGTATATGGAGATATCTCTCAGGGCCTTTCAACAGTAACCGTTCAGTATAGCATATTTTTAATCAATTTTAATCTTTGCAAACAAGACAAAGCTCAGAACGAATACCGTTTTGACATCGGCATCAGCATGGCGCAATGAGCGCCTCGGCCCAGATGGCTGACATCAGGGCTCCCGTGACACAGCCAACACGCTGGGTGCCATTGGGACTGATGTCATATGCTGCTTGGGCACATGCAACGATGGCCAGTCTGGACGCAGTCGCTTTAGCATGGGCGTCGAGACCGGCCGTGGTGCGGCAAGAACAGTGACCTCAAGAGTGCCGTCCTGTCATGGCCGCCACCTCGGTGTTTGTTTGGTCGAAACTGAAATTAACACGAATAAACGAGGCTGTAAATAATTATTTACGCTGCAATCGACCATCTGATGTGCCATTGTACCATCAGTGGGCTGCTAGGCACCCATAGCCGTGAAAAAAATGCAACACGAAAATTTTCTGTAATTACTCCTTTAAAGATCCGCAGGTGGTCAAAACTAACCCGGAGCCCTCCACTACGACATGCCTTATAGCCCAGGTGTAGCTTCGCCGTGTAAAAACCACAAAATTTGACTTTGAAACGTCATCGCAAAAGACAAGCGTGCTAGTGTTGCCTGACTGTTGGACTGTTTTCTAAGGTGGCTAGGTAGATGTAAGTGCAGTGGGCTGAAGGAAATTAAAAGTTCTGAACACAGTTCAGTTTATTCACTTCAGTTGAGAAGCCGATGTGGAGAAAATTCAGCGTATTATATAGTTGCGAACAACAATATTGGGAGTGCACAATTTTGGTGGTTTTCTGCATTCTGATGCACTAGTCATTCCTATTCAAGTTAATGCAATTGGAGGAGGCAGGGTTAAACGCTTTAACTTTTTTGCAACATCCCTCTTTGCCACGTATGTATGTATGTATTTATTAATAATTGGAATGGAAAGATGTCCCAACATGCGTAAATTGCCTCGCCTAGGGGCGGACACCGGAACGCCTGCTGGTGTAGGGAAGGGGGGATAAGGAGAAAAGAGTACATAGGAGTAGCGGGATACGAAAGGAGGTTGACAATAACATATATACATCACATAGGAAAGTTAACAAGGATAAATATGAAACACAAAGGGGGGAAAAAAAGGAGTTAAACAATTGTGCAAATTGGCAATACATAGAGAAACACTATATACACACAGAAAAGCTACATGAGCAGCAGCACTCCACTACAATCTGGGTGATTAGATGGTGCCTCGGGGCTGCTCAGTGCACTCCAATGCAACACCACTCATGACCACACAACAGTTATGGTGCTCTTTGGCCACAGATTCCCTTCCACCTCAAACATCAACATGCAACTGTTGCTGCTGTGAAGTACTATGGTTAAGAGAAATGCGCTTGTGATAACCAATACTTTAAATACCAATACTGAATGTGCTTGTCAACAGTTCATGCATGAAGTGTAGGGGACCAGTGGCTGAGGCATTGCGTTACTGAGCATGAGATCGTTGGTTGGATGTCCTGCTGTGGCACCAGTTGTTCGGAGGGAGGCAAAAAACAACGAACTCCCCATTTGTGAGATTATGGTGATTATCAGAGATCTTCACGCGGTTAAAGTTGATTCGCAGCCCTCCAGTGACCCGGGTGCAGGTAGCTGCGGTGTAGTCGTATTGTGCTAAACCATTCTCTAGATGCAGAAAAATACCTGTTGCAATCTGTAATGAACAGCTTTTATTGACCGCTTCTTTTAGAAGCAATTTATTTATGTACTGGCAGCAATACAAGTTCATAAGTGTCATGGCATATTGTTACTCTTGCCATCAACTTCTGGCCAAAGCCAGCGGTGCTGCTTCTAGATGCATACCTGAGTTGTGACTCGAAGCTTTATTTTTGAAAATGATGTCGCAGTCGTGGAGTATGAAATTTATATTAAGTTCTTCCACTTTCCGTTTCTTTTGATAAGATGTTTCCGCAATATTACTGTGCATCAGACCCTGTATTAAAGCAAACACTTTCATTTACAAGAAAAAAAAGGGGGAGGGGGATGTTTTTTCTCCCAAAGCTGCTAAATTGCAGAAGTAGCTTTAGCATCCTTCCTCTTCTGAGGGGGCCATTTTTATGAACTTGTCAACAGTGCAGTAATTTGGAATGCCCCTTAGGCTCCATTAAAGTTACAATTTGAAATGCCAGAAAAGCAAGGGCCCAATCAGGCTATTTTGCACAACGGACTGAATAAAGGTCTGCAGTCACAAGCCATGCTGTAATGCTTTTGGTCAGTGGTTCGGGGGGGGGGGGGGGGGGGGGTCCTCCAAACGCCCTTGCAGGTCTGCGAGAATTCCTCGGAGAAACTCGTTTTCCCCATCCCCCCTTTTCCAACTCAACTTTTACGGTGGCACTGTGTAAAGTAAGCTTTTGCACATTACATGCACATTCTTTTGGCTTTCCCACATAGCCAACACTATTGCGGTGGCTTTTTGCATGTCACCAGAGCTGTGCAAAGAAGCTAGGCACATGGCGTGCGCATAAGACTTCAATGCGAACATCTTCGACAGATCTCGGTCTGGTTGGGTTAAACTTGTGGGAGAGGCAAATACACCAACCACGGGCGCTTATTGAAAGCGGACCGCTTTCAATAAATGCCCTTGGTTGGTGTATTTGCCTCTTCCTCAAAACTGATGTGCATGCTAGCTCCTGCCACTCCTACTTCAACAATAGGTTACACTTCAGCATCCCCTCATCTGTTGATGTGACTCCAGTCATCATTTTTGCAACCCTAGAAGAATCCCCAGCTAATTCATGATTGAGGCAAACCACTGGCAGTGAGAAATAAAAGTTGTTGAAACTCAATTGATTAAATATCAGGTTTAACGCGCCAACTCTACACAGGCACACAGGCAATCAGGCACACCGTAGTGGAGGGCTCCGGATTAATTTTGACCACCTGGGGATCTATATTGTGCGCCGAATTCTCGAATACATGGCCGTTATTGCTTTTTGCCTCTATCAGAAAAGCGGCCGCAGTGGTTGAAACTCAGCCAACAGCCTATTCTTGTTGTACTGCTTTGCATACATTTTGTGTCAGATGTTATTTCTGAGAATGTGGATAACATTGCAGGGGGCTTTAATGAAATATTTTGCTATAATATAAGAGAGGTGTGGTAAAACTAAACTACATTGTCAGAGCAAGGAAGTGTGCAAGAATGTCTTTAAACTTTTGTTTAGTCTGTTTGTTCTTTTGTGCTCCTATCATGCCATTTTGTGCTGGCTGTTTAATAAAAGTCAAGAGAGACTTGTGCCTCTCTTGTATGCTTATGCCTAGATATTTCTGTTCACATTCAATTAGCGAAGAGAGCCTCCCCTCTGAACAATATCTTGGTAGAAAATGCTTTTCTGCTTTGAAGTAATTGAACTGCAACCTTTACACCCTTTCTTTCTTTTTTCTTTCTGAAACCTTTCAGGGACTGCAACTGCCTTCGTCACCTTTGACAGCGCTGAGCTCAATATGGCTGCTGTTTACTGATCACAGAATAAACAGTTTTATCCGATTACTCATCGCAATTCTTTTCTGCATTTGGTTTGTGGGACTGCAGTAATGACAATTATAGAGGGGCACTAATGAGTATGGAACCAAGTTGGCCTGTATCGATGGATTGCAGTGACGAGAATAATAATGCGCCATTCCCGCAACCAGCAGTTGTTTAATAAGGCAGAAAACGCCAGAAGTGTGAAAACAGGGACGACGACCCATACACATTTAAGTGGTACGGTTTTGCGACGTCACAAAAGTGGTGAACGGTGAGAGCTCATTGGAGAAACATCAATAGATATTTCCCGAAAAAAAAAAAATCAGTTCTTAAGTGGTTGAGCTCGTGAAATAAACATACATCAAAGCTTTCCGTGAGCTCATCATATCCAAAAAACAGACTAGAGGCTGTTTCCCTCACTATTTAGTCAGCCATCATGCTTTCAGTTTCGTTTTTGGAAAGCATCCTCCCGTTCTCCGCGCGCAGAGGAGGAGTAACACTTTATTTACAATGTTTCTATCAGTAAAGCGTGCACGGCACGAACATAAACGCCCGTGAAATGAACTTGCTGCAAGTGGTTAGCTGACCAATCCGCCCGTTTGCCTCGAGCCGCCGTTGATAATCCCTGAAGCATGCGTCGCTCTGCCCTTGTTATGTTTGAGCCAGGGGGAGCGCGGGCAATGACGAGTCTACTTAGAGAGTTCTAGCAGTCCGTCCGTTCCGTCACGTACGTAGCTGGCGTGTTTGCCGGGACCCGCCTGGGCACTTGGGCATTCGTCACGGTAGGGAGATTAGTTCCGCTGGCCTGCCTTCGCCATGTCCGCGCCTCCTCGTCCTTCCTCCTCGCCCTTCCGCGGGCGCAGGCGCAGACCGGTCCCGGTTAACCCGGTAACAATGTAACGAATGGAACGGACGGACTGCTAAAACTCTCTCGACACGGCTGCCGTGAAGAGGGTTTATTTAAAGGAGTACTGACACATCTCCCAGCAAGTTTCAACAGCAACCGTTCAGCGAAACATATTTAAAATCCATTTTAATCTTCGCCCGCACGAGAAAGCCCAGAGCGGGCCGACGTGACATCATCTGCTACGTGCCCCAAACTGGCGACGTCGGGGCTCCCGTGACGAAGCCGACGCGCTGGCTGTGGTTGGCGCGCGCTGCTCGGGCGTGTGTACACGTCATGGTTTTGCGACTGACGTCATGCTGCCCGGGCCTGTGGGGACGGCGAAAACCTCGGCCGGTCTGGGCGCGCGCGCGTGCGCTCGCTCGCGCGCGCTTCCAGAGAGGCAGCGATACGGCAAGAATGGTGACGTCATGTTATACATGCTGTCATGGCGGCCGCTCGGCGTTTTTCAGTCGAAACCGAAACTGGCACGAATAAACGACGCCGTAAATGAATGTTTACGCTGCGCTCGACCGTCTAATCGGTCATTCTATGATTAGTGGGCTGGTAGGCACGCATAGCAGCGAAAAAAACGTAACATAAAAATTTCGTGTCAGTACTCCTTTAACACTGCGTTCGCGCCGCGCAAGAGAAGATAATAGAGGTACGTGGCTGTGTAGACCTAAAGGTGCCCTCCTGAACGGCGCCAGCCGGGAGCCCGGGACCACTGTACCGGGACGGCGCGACGCTTGTTGCTACTAAAGAGGCTTAGCTGGCAGCCGGCTCGATGGGGTTTGGAATCCGGAGTAGGCGGTCACACCGCCCACTCGAGCATAAAAGCGTTGCTCATTCCGTCGGTGAAAAATTTATAAACGTCCACGCCAGCCTCCTCGGCCAAGGAACCGTTGCCGTAGTCCGCCAGCGCTTACGCTCTTGACGGCATCGGTGCTGACGGTGCTTTGCTCCTAGTTTGTGACGCTGACTACGTCACAAAAAAATGAAAGGGAAGCGGGTGATATATATGTACAATATATACAAGACTAAACGCTAGGAACACTAATGAAAAAAAAAAAAAAATTCACCACATGTCTTTCCGTAGGGGAACCCTGAGTAGTATTATTAACCACAGCAGCCATGGGGTCGACTCAAGTTCCCATTAGTTTTCAGTTCGATCGCGGCGTTGCTGGAGGAGAATGAGGGTAGCGGAGCGCGCGCGCGCGTCATTTATACCAGCTACAGTGGCGCCCCCAGCGGAGTATGCAGCGGCTACCGTCGCGTCTCTAACCCTAAGCTGCTTCGTATTATCGCGCGTGGAGCCGCAGGTGTTGCCATTTGTTGCGCTATCCCGGAGAGGAGAGGAGCTTCGGAGAGGTGAGGAGCGTCGGAGAGGAAAGGAGGAATGCCTCGCATACTACTCGGGGTCCCTCGAGCTTCGCGATCGCTGCGCCGCCGGCCGCCGCTTCTCCGCGGCGTTGACGGGATCTGCGCTGCGTGGCTGATAGGGGCTCGTGCAGTGTTTCGGTTCTGTTTCGCTTCTTTTCGCCTTTCCGCGCCTTAAAAAAAACTTGTTATGGTGACGTCTATAGGCAAAGAGTACGTTTAGGTCACTTAAAAAGCAGCTGCGTCTTCGTAGAGTACGCGATCACCTGCAAGAGCTACCCGGGGACGCGGTTCTGCGCGCTTCGTCGCCGCCCGGGCGTCGGCGACGGCAGCGACATATCAGCCGTGATATCACCCATGTCACCTCCAAAACATCAGGCACAAATGAATCCTACTGTCGCCTCGTTTAGACCTGATACTGTCACAATGGGAGGTTGGCTTCATTTCGCAGCGTGGACAACGAATGCGGCTTCGTTTCGAATATACAGAGTGATCAAAGTTAAGTCGACAGGTTTTTTTAAAAATAGGCGTTTAGATTTTCGCGAAGACCACCTCTACAGTGAGGTTATGCGCCCAGGGGGACACATAATTAGGATGTAATTATTGATGCAGGTGGCTTATTAATTAAAATTGATTAATTAACTCTTTAGAGGCTGCAGTAACCAGGCATGTTTGTATTGGAATGTTCGACGTAATCGTGTTTCTACGCAGTTTCAATTGACACAGTTCTTCTAGCGCATCCGTAGTCCGAGATATCAAACGGCGAAGTTTAATTGCCGTTCGCATGCCGTTCGCATAGAGCCTTCTGTATACAGTAGGCTCTACTTGGGTCCATATTCTCTCGCTGCGCCGCCTAATTCCGGCAATCGCATCGACCGTTAGCGAGCTATAGGACGAGAAGGCGAGCCCATGAAGTGCTCTGCACTTAAAACGCATACAGACACTAACAAACGCAGATAAGCACACTGAAACTGACAGACGCAGGAACGCACACAGCGCACCCACAGTAGTAAAATTATAGCAAACGCTCACAAAACTGTGTCCAGGCCGGTGTCACGGTGAAATGACTCCAAAGCTCTCGTAGTCCGTGTCACCACGACAGTTGAGTGTCATGGACCGATGACGTCACTAAATTTCAGTGGTGCATCAGCACGCAGTTCCAAAATTGCCTTCACGGTTAGCCATGGAGTGTCAAAACGGGGGCACACACAGCACATTTTCATTGTCCTCACGAACACTGCAACCGCGACAATGAGTGGATGCAACTCGGTGTCTTGTGCAAGTAGGGGTTGGTAAAAGCGACGTTGAGGCCAATGCGGTGAACAATTGCTTTGTCACACTTTCCCAGGCCACACGGCATTCGGAAGGTGCAGGTGGGATCGATTCTGTAAATGCTGCCAATAATTTTTTTTATCTGTCCGTCCATATCGTTAGTTGTAACTGCCGCGTGACAGAGTACGCTATCGTCGCGTGGCATCACGTCGAGGGAATGTAATCGGAATGATGACGCTATAGACTGGTTGTGGGCCGCGCAAGCTGTTTGGTTGGCCACCACATTCCCAATTATCCCACAATGTCCAGGTAGCCACTGTAGTCATGGAGCAAGCTTGTAGCCTGTGTATGCCTCGTGTATTTCGCGGGCCAGTTGTTCCCGCGGAAATGATGCTAGTTGTTGAAGCGCCGCCCGTGAATCTAAAAACCACGCACACAGAAGCTTCTTGCCCCAGAATGTACTCAAAGCAGTGCGCAAAGCTGCAAGTTGCAAGTTCTGAGGTCGTCGACGTTGTTTTATGGCTTAGCCTGGCTGCAACTGTGGTCCGCGTGTCGATGGAACCCAGATTCTTACCGTAGATGATATACCGATAAATCGGCGCAAATATTCTTGTGGTTTGCGTACAAGTTCCAAATGTGTTCTAGGGCAAAGCACTTTAGGGCCGAAATCGGCAACCTGGGTTTTCTGCTGGTGCCCGGTACTGTGGTGACAATTCGCCAAGGGGAGTAACCCAGGGCGGGAGATGAAGCGGCGCAGGCCACTTCTGACACAAGGGCGGTAGAGTGTCTTGCACCTCCAAGGCGAAGCTAGAACTTAACGGGTGTCCAGAAGCCCTTGTACAAAAAAAAAAAAAAAATAAAGAATTGGCGAAGCTTGCCCGAAGTTGCGCGAGGCTTGAACCACAGCGAAGCTGGAGGGTTTCTTTCTATGTAAGCACTGAAGGACGCACCGCCAGGCATTGCAACAGGTTTGAAATTGTTTATTTACATGTTCCGTTGTCGCTTTTCGCTGTGGTAGAAGTAGTCATCTTCATCATCATCATCTTATCTACGCCCACTGCAGGGCAGAGGCCTCTCTCATAGATCTCCCATTATCTCGGTCCCTGTGCTAACCGCAACCCATTAATCCCCGCAAACTTCTTAATCTCATCTGCCCATCTAACTTTCTGCCGCCCCCTGCAACGCTTGCCTTCTCTATGGATCCACTCTGTTACCCTTAATAGCCCCGTGTACATGGACGCGACGGGGTCGGGGTGAGTTGAGTGGCGGGTTCAGCTTACCTCGACGCGTCCGAGTTTATATGAACCCCGTCCAAAGAATCGAGGTTGAGGGGAGCGGCGGGGTTCACGGAAAAGGGGCTACCGTATTTTCACGATTCTAACGCGCACCCTCTTTTGCTAAAAGGTAGATTAATATTTGTGTGCGCGTTCCAATCGGGCTCAAAACCGAAATAGGCTTTAAAGCGACCAGCAGCATTGCCATGCGCAACGAACACGAAGTACCCGCAAAATCCAACTCAATCCAATAAAAACAATCCGTCAACACCACGTGAGTGAATTTCGGCGACTGATTCCGCAATGGCATGCCGCATACCCTGCTGTTGCACATTTATTTGTGGTTCTGCTTAGCCCGTAACGCTTAGAATTATGAAGATCAAGGCATTTGAAATCGCAAGCAACTTCAGTGTTCCCCGCTATAACTTTATTTCCAGCCGCAGCTGGATAAGCAACCTTGTGAAGCACAATTCATTTTTGGCTTTAAAGATCTGCATGACATATAAAATCTCCCTTTTCCAGGTACGTGGTGTCATGTCTTTTCCATCTGCGCAGTACCGTCAGTGTCACAATTTTTTTTTTTTCGAATTTTCCTGCGCGAAGTTACCCGCGCGTTACGATTGCGGGCGCGTTAGAACCGCGCAAATACGACATTCCGCTCCCCGCGGCCCGCCGACTCAGCCCGACGAGCGAGCTAACCCATCCCCTGCCTCCGAGTTGACTGGACTCGCCGCGAAGGCTCTCTGACCCACCCCGTCCACTTATACATGGGGGTGTCGAGTCCAAAAAACCTGTTTATTTCGACTCAACGCGCCCTCGTCGGGTCAATGTAAACGGAGCTAATGACCAGCGGTTATCTTGCCTTCGCGTTACATAGGGAGCCTACATAAGCCGCGCCTTCGTCGTTGGCGCGGCTTATGTAGGCTCCCTAGCGTTACATGCCCTGCCCACGTCCATTTCTTCTTAATCTCTACTAATATGTCCTTAACACGTGTTTGTTCCCTGACCCACTCCGCTCTCCGTCCGCTAACGCTACGGTGGCGGGTAGCGGGGCGCGACTGGGGAGAGCAAATTCGTCACGGTGGGGTGGATTAGTTCCGCGCGGCCTGCCTTCGCCATGCCCGCTCTTTCCCTCCGCTGAGGGGCAACCTCCTCGCACTCCCCGCGCGCGCATGCGCAGTCCGGTCCCGCTACCCGCTAACCTTAGCGTAGCGTACGGGAGCCGCTATGCTAAAACTCTCTAATGTTACACCTATCATTTTACGCTCCATTGCCCGCTGAGTCGTTCTCAATTTAAGTTGAACCCTCTTAGTGAGCCTCAAGTTTCTGCTCCGTAGGTTACTCCCGGTAAGATGCAGCTGTCATACAGTTTCTTCTTCAGCGACAATGATAGGCTGCTATTCATTATCTGTAGTCATTTTCATATCCATCTAAATCGTCGCCTACCTCATCCATGACTGGCGGGCCCGGATCGTTTTGTCTGCAGGCTTTCACATTTCTCCCGAAGTGGTACACACCCTGAAGTTGGTGAAGAAATCGGCATTGCCCTCGCCCTCACAGCTATCCCAGCCACCACAACAATTTCCGGCTCGCAGACGGCTCTTGGGAACTTTGCGACCGGTCGTGTATCCCCCATCACCGACGCATCCTGCAGACAGCACCGAATCCGCCTGCACATTGTCCACGCCTGATATGGACACCGGCGGGTAACGACCTGGCTAACGAGGTAGCCCGAGATTTCTGCTGCCGGGATGCCTCGGGTGCTGCCTCTCCACCTCGGGCGGGAGGGAGGGATCGCCAGGTCACCTATCGGGACATTACGCGGCATTATCACCTTAGTCGCACGTACTTTCCCGGCCCCGCTCCCACCTTAAAGCGCAGGCAGTCGTTCACTGGCGTCGACTGTAGACAAACACTTTCCCGCATCCTGTATTGTGTCATTTCCACTTCCCCACACGATACTGCCACAGGTGCAAGTGGTGCGGCGCGCCTTTCGCTTCCCTCCACCACATAGTGGGCGCTTGCTCTTCCAAAACCCCCTTCATCCTACTATTTCAATGCCCAATTACTACGTTAGAGCAACGGGAGGCTACGCTGCTCAGCTCCGACCCACAAGTGCAAGGGCGTCTGATCCAGCTAGCTGAACTCGCCGATAGGGCCCACGGACTCCTGGCCGTCGACTAGGGGACAGCAGTGTGCCGGTACTCCCATCTAGAGCCTCTTTCTATCGGCTTTGGGTCAGTGGGGCTCTTCGATTTGCACTCTCGGACTCACCGCGGATAGTCCGCGGGTAGTCCGAGGATTCCCCGAAGCCATAGGGATACATGGGAAAATCGAATGCCGGACTGCTTCTCGGGGAGTCCGCGGTGAGTCCGAGACTGTAAATCGAAGAGTCCCAGTAAAGTTCTTACCACCACCGCCACGCGTCAGCACGCGCTAGAACCGGTGGCAATCGGCTTCGCGAACTGGGCGTCTGTAGCGCGAGCTGTCTTGTGCTCCCCCCTTGAGGCGCGGACGCACGTGAACTGTTTTTGGTATTTTTTGCGAGCGCCACGTGCAAGCCTGGACAACACCGGGCGCTTCTCGTTAAGCCCGTGCTCACGTGCGCGGTAAAGGCGGGAGTAGCTACGCACCGGGATTTTCTGATGACGCCGCACAAAATACGGTCAAAAACAACAGCTCCGCTGTTAACATTACGTGGATTCTTCAAACTTTCCAAGAATGTCAAGGCTAAAACCTATAGTTGGATCTTTTGTTGATTTGCTGTTGAACCTTGAGGCCGCGCCCGTCATCACTTGACCAGACCTCTGGGCAGCACCCCGCAGCTTGTTGCGCTCGCTCGCCGTCGCCAGGAGCCATCTGCTCGTCCGCGCACGAACATCCACCTCTCAGTGGTATACCCTACACTGAACGTGCGGCAGAGGCCTGCCCTCCTTCGGGCGCGCGCTGCGTCACTTCTTAAACCCATAAATTTTGGTCTGTCTGTATGTCTGTCTGTGACTCGATTCAGCCACCCGGCCAAAGTAAAACAATGCCTGCGCAATAGTCTTATATAGTCACAGCTAAATCTACCCGTCTAAGTCCGGTGTAACGTTCATACTTGTCAACATTGTTGAAGAAGAACAAGACATTACGCAAATATAAGACAACAAATTAATAGAGAAGTGATATTTGCAGTGTTCCTTTATATAAAAAAAATCATACATGCTTGACTTTTGCGAAATTAAATACTTCATCAACTGCAGAAAAAAAATTCAATCCTCCGTCGCCTGCTGTCGCCCGCGCCACTATAGCTTCTGGTGCAATTTTAAGAAATCAACTGGCAACAGTTACAAAAGGCTCCACTAGATAGGTGCACGTTCTCCTTGCAACGCACGTGGAGTAGGGAAACGCGGTTCTATAAACATTGAAGTAGGGCGCCTCGATTCACGCGCGTCTTCGCCGTACGGCAGCGTTGCCATCGAGACACCCGGTTTGGAGCAGTGGAACGCGGGAAATTTAAAATGATTTAAGCAAACCTTTGGCGTCTTTACCTTCGGAGGAGCGCGACGCAAGAGAAACAACATGAGAAGTGAGCGGGAAAGCGAATAGAGGCATTTCCTTAGCTAAATTCGATAAAGACTATTGTCTTTTGACGACATTTGCAACGAAAGGAGCAGATACGCGGCCAATTTTTTCTCAGAGCCCTCCTCCGACACTGCTGTACCCTTTCCTGGCGATCCCCGGCTCGCGCCTCGCACCTTGACCGCCGTAGGAACCTCCATCTCACGTGAACCATTCGCAAGAACACATGTGATGTCTCCTTCAGTCTAACACATTCCCTAATCCCGCTGTACTCCACTAAACCCATTGTACCCTTCCCCAGAATGCCCTCTCCATCATTTCCCACATCTTCTGGGAATGTCCTCACAATCTCCTTCTAACGTTCGTCTGTGCGTGCGTGCGTGCGTGCGTGTGCGTGTGCGTGTGTGTGTGTGCGTGCGTGTGTGTGTGTGTGTGTATGTGTGTGTGTGTGTGTGTGTGTGTATGTGTGTGTTTTCCTTGATGAGCAGTTGGAGGAGGCGAGCTCAGACCTATAGATACAAGACACAGTGGTCATGAGAGCCGCCGATATCGCCGCCCGGGGCAAGCCAGGGGCCACAATCGCCCCCTAAGCCACATAAAGCTAAATAAAGTGTTCTCTCTCTCTCTCTCTCTCTCTCTCTCTCTCTCTCTCTCTCTCTCTCTCTCTCTCTCTCTCTCTCTCTCTCTCTCTCTCTCTCTCTCTCTCTCTCCTTCTCTCAAACTTATTTTTTTTGTACGATTCTGTGTGCCTCGACTATTTTTCGCACCTCACGCATTCTATTAAACATAGAGATCTCATGCTTTCGCCTTAAAAATGCCCAGAGTACATCCTGATGTACCCGAAGGACTGCCATTGCAGCATGGTTCTCATATACCACCGCCACTGCTCTGGTCATCCCCTTGTTTTTAGGGGCGTCCATGAAGACGACACCCGCTTCGCTCCCCAGTAGCGTGTTGAGAGTACGAGCCCTGGCCTCACGCCTTGCCCCATGGTGAGTGGGATTCATGTTGTTTGGGGGAGGCTTCGTCTTGATTGCGTCTAGCTACTTGTCCGCAACTTCAGTGAGCCCTGGCACGGTCCAGCCGATTCTTGCCAGGATACGCCGACCCGCCTTAGTCTGACTCAGCCTATGTTTTTTGGCTGGATTGGTGGCCCTCAACCAGCTCGGCCGCTGTATTGTGTAGAGCCATCTGCAGGAACTTGTCTGTCGACGCACTCACGGTCACTCCAATGGCTTGTTTAACTTCGTTGCGTATTATTGTGTCATTCTGCCTCTCTTCTCCCTTGTTCATCAGGAAGTAAGGTGGGGCGTACGTTATTCGTGATACCAAAAAGGCTTTGACCAGCCTCAGAGTTTCGTTACCCTTTATTCCTCTCCAAC
Source organism: Haemaphysalis longicornis (assembly GCF_048455015.1). NCBI lineage: Eukaryota > Metazoa > Arthropoda > Arachnida > Ixodida > Ixodidae > Haemaphysalis > Haemaphysalis longicornis. Next base: position 11,360,530 of record NW_027526422.1, on the reverse strand, counting down.
GGATTGCCACCCACCGAAGCCTGTGCAGTACCTGTTCTGAGGAGTGCTTGAGCTTGCGCTCGGATGTAGTTGCCTTGTTGTCTGCCTGGATGGTGAGTCCCAGGATCTTAACGCTGGGTCCCGGAACGATGTGTTCGCCCCCAAGATCGCCTTCACGTCTTCCTTCTGTTTCTTGGGTGACCGAGGCTGTACGACCACCGGTTCAGACTTCTGAGGCGAACATCGCAGTCCACCCTTCTTTGAGTATTTATCAACCACGTCTGCGCCTGCTTGCAACGTGTCTTGAATCTACACTGATGAACCCGCCTTCATAAACCGGAACGAAATGTCGTTGGCTTAGAGCGTGTGCCCTAAGCCTTCGACTATCCCTAGAGGACGCGTTTACCAGAGCCCAGGTGGCGAAGGCAGCATGGGCAATACTGTGAAGAGGGACCCACTCTCACTTAGCGCGTGTAGCGCTGACATGCTCTGCAATACACTTTTTCATTCTCATCCCCGCAAGAAGGATAATGCATGAAAGATGCCCAGCACGCATCTCCCGTAATAAACCAACTGGTGGTATGGTAGCATGGTGGTAGTTTGTGCAGCCCTGCAGCACATGACGGTACAGCCCCGGGAGTAGCGAGCTCAAGAAGTTAGTGACCTGTACACGCGGGAATTGTCTTGTCGCCTCCGCTCATTACGACTCCTTAATTACCCAAGTGCCTTTCACAAGGCAAGAGGGAGCGGCGCCCGCTTCTAGGATATCGAAGGGCTCTCAGCTTTCACTCTTTACCGACCAGGGAACGAGTTGCTGCATGCATACAATTGATTCAGAGAGCAAATTCCCGATGCCAAGCGGCCTGTGTGAGTATAATGAAGCCGCCCTGCATCATATGATAGTCAGACAAAAGGTGGCTTACGCGACGCATTTTCTTTTTAATCATCGGCAGACATCCTCCAACCTGTTTCCAACCTGTGCAGTTCGAGGGCGCCTCCATTCTCTGTGTATGACCTGGTTGCATCGCGTGGTGTATCGGGGGCGTGACCAAGGACTACATATACGGTGTCAACACCGACCAGAGGCACTTCAGAGCAGCCGTATGCTTCACGCGTGCTAAACCCTGCTTCTTCATACGTAGAAGGGCTCTTCTCTTTTTTCTTTTACACTTGTTGCGGCTGCTGGACTGCTCTGAGTTTGTTTTGTTGTGCCCCACCTGCTTGCCCGTGTTTTGAAGGGTTCATATCCTTGCATACTTCGTCATAATGCCAGACGCACCACACCCGCTAGAAGAAATCGCGAGTGCATTGGGGGACAAAGCTCCGAACAGCATCAAATAAGTGGTGAAGGTCTTGAACGGACTCGTAGTTAAGTTGGTGGAAGTAACAAAAAAAAAAAAAAAAACGAAATACGCAACCTATAGCTTCCTCAAACAAAGCTGTAAAAGATGAGCTCGAAACTGTCAAAAATTCTCTGAAATTTTTCAGCGATAGTTTTGACGAAATAAAAGGCGACATGAAGACTATGCGGAAAGAGCTAACAGTGGCGCAAGGTGAGACCTTGGAATGCCAGAAAGAAAACCAGAGGCTAAACAAAGAACTCAGAGATGTCCAAAAACAGCTGATTGAGCTCAACCAGTACGGAAGGCGCAACAATATTGAGCTGAAAGGTGTTCCCTCCTCTCAAGATGATGATCTGCATAAAGTTGTACAGAACGCAGCTGCTACCTTGAAGGTTGACATGTCAATCCACGACATAGATATTGTTCACCGTGTACAAACAAGGGGTGACGACCCCTCCAATATAATAGCCAGGTTTGTCTCCCGCAGCAAGCGTGACCAGATCTTGCTTGCCGCCAAGAAAACCAGGCTAAACACCGGAACGCTCGGCTTTGGGGAAAACGAACCCGTTTTCGATAACGAGCATTTATGCCCATAAAACAAAGTTCTGCTTGGGAAGGCCATCAGGACTAAGCGCGAAAAGAATTGGAAATTTGCCTGGGTGGCTGATGACAAGATTCTGATGCGCAAAACCGGGAAATCGGGGGCAGCAGATTTCACATGCGAGGACGACCTTGCAATGATAACGTAGATGCACACACAAAGCATCACCTTCTTTAACGGTTGCAATGACGATGTTCAATCCAAGACGCACCGAATAAGACATATCTGTCTTTTACACTAACATCTGCAGCTTAAGAAGAAATATAAATGACCTGTCTGCCTTTATCGCTCAACAGAATCATCAGTTTACCGCTTTAGCTATGGCATAAACGTGGCTAAAAAAACACGAAGAAATATCGCTTCCTGATTACACGATGATCTCTAACCCGCGTGATTCGCACTCCCGTGGCGGAGGCGTCGCACTTTATCTTCAAAACAATTTTGCCTACTGAGTACTAACAAACATTACATGCTTTGTACCAGAGATCGAAACACTTTTTACCTTGATGGAACATGGTATCATTCTTGGCATAGTCTATCGGCCACCGAATTCTAGTCTTGATGGTTTTCTTGAGAGACTTGAAAATATTTTTTTGTGCATCACCAGTGAATATAAAAAAAAACCTGCAGTCATTGTTGGTGACGTAAATATCGACACTATGAACTCATCCAATATAGATTACACCTACTTTCTGGAATCCTATAATTTTCGTAATTTAATCACAACACCAACAAGTGTTAGAAGTTGCTCGGAAACCTTAATAGATCATGTTCTAACAAACATTGATACAGGTTTTGACGCCGGGGTTTACAGTAGTCCGATCTCAGATCACTATCCTATTTATGTGACTATTCATGACTCAGGAACTACAAAACGTAAAAATACGAACTTCACTAATAATCTGGAATATGGCGTGATACGCAAGCACCTCCTTTCACTTAATCCTGATCTGATATACCGTATTGATGTAAATGAAGAGTTTGAAAACCTCATTGATACTTTTACCAACATAATGGCCGGCAGTAGCCGAAATACACGTGCCCATTCACGCGACAAGCCAATTTGCCCTTGGATGACTAAACAAATTTTAGATGTTATAAAAAAGAAAGATTACTGGTACCATAATTGGACACATAACAAAAGCAATGACTATTATTTACGTCAATTAAAACACACACGCAACAAGTCTGTTGCTCTGATGAGGACTCGTAAAAAGGAATTTTATTCGAGTCTCATCACGCACGCCTCTAGAACACAAAGAAAATATGGAATATTTTAAAAGAAGTTATAGGACACTCCTAGAAAGTACACTCAGCCCCTGACAATATTACTCAAACAACGGTTGAAACCTTTAACTATTATTTCACTAGTGTTGGCCTTGACTTGGCGGCCAAAATTTGCACCAGTAACACGCACAATTCCATTCTTACGTCAATAAGCAACACTTTTGTTATGGAAGACATTGAATTGAATGAAATAGTGGCGATAGTTACAGTCTTCCCAAAAATAAAGCCGCAGGCCCTGACGGTATCACCACCCGCCTCATCCAAGAGAACACTGACATACTTGGCCCCATACTATGTAATCTATTCAACCACTCTCTCCTTGATGGTATGTATCCATCACGTCTGAAAATAGCAAAAGTTACCCCTGTATTTAAGGAGGGTGACCGATCTGAGCCATCTAGTTATCGACCAATTTCAGTTCTCAGTGCTATCAATAATATTTTCGAAAAATTAATTGCAAAACGCGTCCACAAGTTTCTTGAAAAGTACCGCGTCATCTGTCCGCGACAGCATGGATTCCGCCCGCGATACTCAACATCAACAGCTGTGCTCTCACTTACGCAAGTGCTTAATATCACCCTGCATAATAATAAAATTGCCGCTGCAGTATTCTTGGATCTTCAAAAAGCTTTTGATACAGTAGATCACAGTATGTTGGATACGCTTAACAATTATGGCTTCCGAGACAAAACCTTTAATCTATTTCCCAGTTTTCTTACCGACCGTCAGCAAAAAGTGTCCATTAACAAGATATCGTCTTCACTACGATACATAACAACAGGTGTTCCACAAGGGACCGTGCTTGGGCCCTTACTGTTTACCCTCTATGTAAACGACTTGTCTCAAATTTCTTCTGAAATGCTCATGTATGCCGATGACACTGCTGTCATATTCACAGCTGATAATGAGGATGAACGCCAGGGTAAACTGAACATACAGATAGCTAAAGTATCAAACTGGTTTTCGACAAACAAATTGACAATCAACACAAAGAAGACTAAATACATGATTTTTCACTCTCCGAGAAAACTTGTAAATTACAGTATAATTACACCGATTATTAACGATAATGCACTTCAACAAACCAGTTCCCTCAAATGTCTACGTATTGTCTTTGAGAGCAAGTTAAATGGGAAGAACCAAATTACGCATGTTTGTTCTAAGATAGCATCCGGATGCTATGCCCTTTTACAAGCTCGTGATTGTTTTGACGCTAACATCTTACTTTTACTTTACTATGCCTTTATCAGCAGTCACCTGACATATTGTTCAGAGTCCTGGGGCTGGACATTCACTACGTACCTTAACCCCATCAGACGATTGCAAAAACGTGTGATTAGAATTATGAATTTCGCCAAATACAATGAACTGAGTAAGTCTTTGTTTGCTCAGCTTCGACTATTAACTTTTGATCACATGCGTGAGGATAAAACGACTCGAATCACATACCGCACAGTAAGAAACAATAATCCATTTGCTGTCTCCTTATTTAACAGTCCATTACGGCACACAAGAAATTTCAGCCTCAACAATTCCAATCTTCCCCTGACTCATAATAGGCAGTTTTAGCATATCGTTACGTTGTTTGCGTTACCGTTTACCGTGTTACCGGAAGCCGCTGGTGACGGTGAAGCCTGTGCCGGTAAGTTACCGTTCGCGGTAACTCTCGCGCTGTGCACTCACACGGTAAACGGTAACGCAAATACGGTACCGATATGCTAAAACTGCCTAATGTTTATGGTGAGCAACTTTACAGTACGTTGGTGCGAAAGTGTGGAATAAAATCCCTGTTGACCTGACGAATGATCATAACTTCTGTAAAAAACTGAAAAACCATTTTCAGTTGTTATATGCCCAAGAGTGTCCCCTGCACTAGAAACGTACTTGTTTTTTTTGTGTGTGTGTGATCACAGCACGATCATTTGCGTACAATTGCAAAGTTCGCGGCCTTTCTTCTTCTTCTTTTTTTTTTCAAATAGTCATCACGTGTTATGTATGACGTTGTATTGGTAGTTACTGTATTCTAACAGTATGTTTATACACTGATTGTTAACAATGAGACTGCTTATAACTATGGATTTCCGAATTTGGACCCACAAATAGCCTTTGGCTAAGGGTCCGAGCACTGTTTGCGAACATTATGCACCTATGCTTGAAATAAACCAATGATTGATTGGTTGATTGGTTACCGACTTGAACGAAAACCCGCTAATGTTTAAGGGTCGAAGCACTTTAGGGGCTCGGGCTGTCACCGTCTCCTGTCTTCTCATGTAGTCACGGTAGTAAAACAACGGGACACTCGTTTTCCAACGCCTAGAGCAAGAACGCATGCAGCGGCGTGTGACACGAAGACAACATACGGCCAGCCTGTCTCCCATTTAATTGCTTCAATCCGGTTAAACGCAAGAGAGGGCGCCACCGCCTCAGCAAGCGCGCGATTGCTCCTCCCACCGGCACTTCTCTGGCGCCCAATCAGCGCACGCCGTGTGGCAAGAGATTCTTACAATCTTTGAATACACTTAAGTCAAACCCGGTTATAGCGAACTGCAATATGCGCCACGATTAGTTCGATATATCCAATAGTTCGATATAGCCAAACCCGTCCATAACGAGTTTATTGTTACGAGTTCGCAATACGCGGGAGTCTTCTTGCCATCCCCGCATGCAGAAACGAACAAAATAAAGTATGTCGTTACCATACACCCAACAATCGATTTATTGCAAATAATAAAGCTACTTTCCACCTTAACGCCATAACTGCCTACTTCCAAAAAAAAAAAGCGGTGATTTTTGTTTTCCCATTCGTTTTGGCAGCGTCAACTACCACAGAATTCTTTACACGAGACATTTTTGCACCAGTTCGAGTCCGTGCCCTTCAATATCGCAGAAATATTGGCAGAGGACATCGACTGCCGAAAGACTTCATTAAGTGTCGGATGGCTTCCGCTCGCGACATCCTCTGCCTCCTCGGTACTTTTCATTAGCATTACGACTGTGCTCCTTACGGTGCCCGCGTCCGAGGGGCTGACAGTAACGGCAACGTCGTCATCGACACTCAGGAAATCTTGGAAGGACACTCCTTTCGGCACAGTATCGCGAAGGTTGGCGAGCTGCCCTATTGGTCCGGACTCACTGACTGGACGGGTTCCGTCGTGAGTTCCGCGTGTCGGAAACAGTTACGGAAAGCGTCGGGCGTCATGTCGCTCCATACGAGGCGCAATGTCTCAGTCGCGGCCTTTTCTCAGTGGTCGCGGCCAATAATCTCAATCGCCGCTACGAGACCATGCATTCTGGCGGCCATTCTAGTCACGCCGAGTTCGATATATCGGATGTGAAGTTCATTATAAGGAATGTGTTTCACGTGTATTTCCGTAACTGATTTGTTTTTGTTCGATATATAGCATAATTCGCTCTATCCGGGTTCGTTATAGTCGGGTTTGACTGTATACACTGCATGCTCCGCGCCTCCTCAAGTTTCACGTTAGTGGAGATGGCCAGGTGTTTTTCTCGGCCCGCCCCTGTCGACCCATATGCCTTTACGAGAACTTCATTGACTCGACTGGCCTCTCCGTAACACGCACGCACGCACACACGCGCACACAGACAGACAGACAGACAGACAGACAGACAGACAGACAGACAGACAGACAGACAGACAGACAGACAGACAGACAGACAGACAGGTGAAACGCGCGCGAACACGCACTAAAGCGAGAAGATCGCACGACCGTGCATTTACAGTGTACTACTGTTCACTGTAGAACAGGAGACAAGCAATAGGGAGCGAAGCGTGTACCATACGAGCGCTACCGCCATTTCACGATCACAGGGATAACTGCAACCGAAAAGGTGAGCATGCAACGCAACCGATATCATCAAAGCTACCTTTGGGGGAAAGGGGGGGGGGGGGGGGGGGGCAGGCAGGATTGGCGCGAACCCACTCAAGGGGATTGCCCGCCGCGTTGTATCGCCGAAGTCGAGGGAACAGGCCGAGCCACCGGTCAAGTCAAATCATCAGCGTTCGGCTCGTGGAGAGCGCATGACGGGCAGCCAGCCGGCAACCGCACCCTTCGCTCGCTCTGCCATCGCTCGGTGTTCCGTTGTTATGTGTTCCGCGCAATAAACCCCATATATCTGGTGAGAGAGGACTGTTTATTAGGCCTGTAACATTCCTTTCCGGGCTATTTACGCGCAGATGAGATGCTTACCCCTGGCCGGTGGAGAACAGTTGCAGTGTTTTTTTTTTATATCCTCATTTCATCAATGCACATACGCACTCACAGATGCGGCGCCTGCTTTCATTTCGTTGCCGGGAATCCGAGGTCGTCTAGCTTTCGCTTTGGCATGCTGCCAAAAATCTAGATAAAAATAAGAATTTAAGGAAAGAATATCTATATAAAAACTAAAAGAAAAACGCTTGTATACGCATGGGACATCTAGTGGCGTAGTTTCACGGTATGTTGGAGATGAGAGAGAAAAAGAAAAGAATTGGGGTCAAAGAAGAGCAAGAAAGAGGATAAAAATTAGAGCGGTGGAATTATTAAAAAGAGTCTTTCGGAGCGGAGGTAGAAGGGGGAGGGGGAGGAAAAGGGGGTTGCACTGGTGGAATGCCTTTATGGCGCTAATGTTCTCTATCGACATTGCTTTCAATCTGGTGCCCACAATAAAGGCATTGTCGGCAACGGCCGCCCAAGCGACGCTAATAATGTCGGTAAACAAAGGTCTCTCCGACGAGTTGAACAAGGCTGTCTGGTAGGCGGGCTGAACCGAGTTTTTATTTTCAGCTGCTGTATTTTTCAAAAGCCGGTAACGAATATAAATAACCATGAGCGCGCAGCTTGCGTGCTTTGACTTTTTTGCGTTCTTTGGTTGTGCAGACGTCACGGCACCACAAATGTCCTCGCACCGTGCGCGTCAGTAGGAATTATGGCGCCGTAATTGTGATAATCGAACAAGGATGCCGATAGAAAGTGCTAATATTTATTTCTGCCACGCCCCTAAAGCATTTATTTTGAGTGCAGAAAAATGGGCTCTAGGCGTCGCGGGCTCTGCCGAAATGTACACAGTGGAAAAAGGTGTCATCTGCGTAATGAATGCCCTCTGCTTCCGAGCGGCGCGATGAAAGCGGCTATCCGGCGCCAGAAGGAATGCACCGCATTTTTTGCACTGTCTACGTCTGTGCTCTTGGGCTCTCGTGCTGTTGGCTCCTACAAAGCCATCGCTACTTTTTTTTTTTTTTGCAGAGCAGGGAAAGGAAATAACTTTTTGTACTTCTGCATAACTAGATTTTCGACGGGAACGTTGGAAAACTAGTTTCTTGAATAGATAACCCACGTACATGCATACAAACACAAAAAGTAAAGTCAACTGACCTTTCTACGCAGCCATAAATTCGATCAATGACGGCACACTCCGCAGCGGGAAACCGAATATGCACCTTTGAAAAAAAAAAACATAAATAAATAAACGACAGGTGGACCACGTCTTTTCGATCTTTCCACAACAAAACTCCTCGGCTTGCTTCGGTATTGATTTTGAGGCTCACTCAGAATCGATGCGCTTCCGCCGGTACCCCAAATCCAAGCGTGGCGGGTATGCTCGCTGGCCCTTCTATCCGCCCACGAATAGCTCTCCGGAAGGCCATGTGCTGCATCCCAGGGTATTCGACTCGTCTGATAGCATCTCCTGTTTTCACACTATAACAATCTTCTTGCGCTTTGCGGAGACGACAGCTGCCAACGCAAAGGGCTATTGTTTTCATCAGCGCTTCCCCTTGCCGTTGGAACGGAGGCTTGTAACTGCGTCTATAAAGTATCTGCAATGGTCACCGTTTATGCCCGGAAAATAAAAACTGCGGCAAAGCACTCTAGAGATACGAACGGTTCACCTCAAAGCGTAGAAGAGGCTCAGATAGATTGCCGAGTAGGGAGGGACAGCTTTCGGCATTGTTTGAATTATTGGCAGGAATTCTGCACATATTTTTTTTATCAAATCACTTCTACAAAAAAAAGGCTAATTTAACTAGAGGCACTCGCTGTCGGGTCAAAGTACATAGGCGTACGTACACCGAGAGAGAGAGAGAAACAAAGAGCGAGATATATAGAGATAAAGCTTTTATTTGGGCAGGATGGCTTAGGTCAAGTGGGAGAACGAAGAGTAAAAGGTACATCTGGGACATTTTGAAGGTCCATTGTCGTTTTAGAAGCAAACTGGTGTATTTTCCCAGAAGGCAGTAAAGGTCGTGTGGGGTGAAAAGAGCAAACTCACGACTCTAAACTGCTTGCGCTAGACCGATTTCCAGAAAGTAGTGTGGAATATGATAGAGCGAGGAGGGATTTCATGTAAGAGGGTGGATGTGTGAGGAGGACGCATTTGGGGGAGGGGTGAAGCTTTTCTAGCGGGCCAGTTCTAGACAGTGCCATATTGGTCACTGAAGATCGACGGGTGTGGTAAAATACAGAAAGCACGTACTCAAAAATATCGTGGGGCGATCGCAGGAATCAGATGAAAATCAAATTATCGACAACGGTGAGACTAACCCGCACTAACGGAAGCAGTGCTGCACGTCAGGGCGGGAATACCCTGGTACTCAGAATTTTAACGGGATATCAATGATTGGAATGTCACGTGAGGTGCACTTGTAAACCCGCAAACAGTAAATTCTTCCCCTAAAATTTACAGGTGATCGATTTAAGACGAGGTGACCTACAGCGACAGCTCTTGACACACAGCTACGCCGCAGCAATGGTGCTCCAGGGATAATTTTTCAAAAACGGCCGTGTGTACAAGATTTAGACGCACGTTAAAGATCCCCAGGTGGTCAAAATTTATCCCGAGCCCTCCACTACGGGGCGCCTCATCACCTGCGTTGCGCCGCGCGTTAAACCCTACAATCAATCAATCAATCAATCAATCAATCAATCAATCAATCAATCAATCAATCAATCAATCAATCAATCAATCAATCAATCAATCAATCAATCAATCAATCAATCAATCAATCAATCAATCAATCAAGGATAATTTTTCATTCGAGAAGTTGGAACGTGGGTAAGGACCATATGTGCAAACGAGTATGCGGATATATGCCTGGGGTAGGTGGCCCTATTTTATATAAAAAAAAACCAGAAGATGTATGTATTGCATAATACATAATATATGGAATATAAAATACTTCAGATGCTATTAATAGCCATGAACAATATTCGAATTACTTGGCGCGAGGGCGTCCAAATTTTCTGTCATCACATACTTGATCCTGTGGAGATCTTACCTTCTTGAAGTGTGTGTGCGTGCCTGCTGTGAGCAGAAAGCAGTACATACGCGCATCCCTTACAGTACCGCTCTTTTCATCTCTAGTGTGGGCACCAGTGCAAAAACAAGAATGATGTGCTTGCAATTAGAGCATGTGCTGGCGAATGAGTAAACATGAACCAACATGAACATGAACATGTAAACATGAACCAACTAGCCCAACAACAAGTTCTATTAAGTACAAATGGGCAGGAATGTGCGCGTATCGCATACGTATCGCCCTTTTTCGCCTCTAAAGGGTGCACCACCGCAAGTAGAGTCATACGTGTGTGAAGCCGACTGTCGGGCGCGCTTCGTTGTGAGTACAAGGTGCATATTACGTATGCGCACCCCTTATATACTTTTTATTTAGTAAGGTAACGACTTTCAGAGGCGTAGGCAAGGGTGCTGTTTCCGTGCCAGAAAATCTCCTGAAATTTTCTAATTTCGCAGTTCCCTGCCACATTGCTCGTTAGCAAAATCGAAGCGGAACGTTCTTCAACGCTGCGAAGGCTCTAATCTAATCTCACCTACAACGTCGGAAGAGCATTCACTAGGGTGCGCCCTTCTTAGCATTTACCGGGATACTGTTCTCAGTCCGGAAACTATTTTTTCGCGCGCTTACGCCGACCGCCGGCGGCTTCGGCTGAATGTGTACTTTGAGCCTGAGCAGACAATCTTCTTTCCTACTTCTGGTGCATTAGGAGGCGGAGGTGAACGGGTGACTTTACATAATGTCCAGCTTGTAAAGGTACTCTCAGAGAGAGAGAGAGAGAGAGAGAGAGAGAACAGGAGGAGGAGGAGAAGGAGGAGGAGGAGGAGGAGGAGACGGGAGGAGGGAGGGAGGGAGGGAGAAAAGCATCTTTATTTGCCCTTCTAGGCTTCTGTGTTACTGGGGGGGGGGGGGGGGGAGCTACTGTTACCAGTCGCCCCCAAAGACTGCCTTAATGTGTTGGAGGAGGGCCTCCCAGTGCTCCTCTTCTGTCAACCTTAATGAGGAGGTGGTCAAGTGTCTGACCAAGGATGGGTACCGGCCAGTGCTTTCTGTCTGCCACAGACATATTATAATAGCGCTCTTTTTTTCTTCTCACCCGGCAGTTCCGCGTCGAAATTCAAATAGAGGCCCTTATCTTTGTGTTTCAGTAATTACTCTGGAATGGTCCTGTACGTTTTCATTCTTCTTTCGTACGAGATTTTTTCATGCAAAAGCATAGGTTAACTATGTTGATAAAAAATCCGGAGTCGATCGTACTCAAATAGCCGGAGGGGTCAAATGATAATAAATTGGTCAATAAATGCTCAAAATCATGCCGAATTTTTCAGAGAAGCCGCTATAAACAAAGTAAGAGATTGAGTTGAGAAGAAAATGATTTAAATGATTTAAACTTTGCGCTGGTTTAGATTCAAACCAGGTGTCTGCGGAATGTGAGATGAGATGGGAGCCGTGGAGCTGCACACGGCCCGATTATTCTAGCTCATTTACGGTGAATCTAAAAACAGCCTCTCGATGAAAAGGACCTCTTTTTCATCCAGCGGCCGTGGCCCGGGTGTAGTTTTGGCGCGACAAACACAAATTTCTTTAATATTGCTGCAGCAAACGACGCTACACCTGCCGGCGGATAGCCCGCGCAAACAACCATGAGGCGGAAGGGACGTTCCTGATGGCACGCTCCTCCGTCCAGCCTGGACGGCCAGACAACCGGGAACGCTCGTCGCATTTATTCTGGGGATTTCGCCCAAGCTCAACATCACTCCCGCCATCTCAATTTTGGGTTCGAAATCCGAAAGTTTTGCCTATCGCTGGCGAGATGCGTCCGCATATTTATGGTGCCATATGTTATACCTCGCAGTATTTTTAGTCAAACTATACGAAACAGGTTTTCAAGAGGTCAAAATGTTTACTGGAGACAGCCTCTAAGAGTGATAACGTGACGACGCAAACCTCACTTCCTGCGCCTGCGAGTATAGCTTTCGCCGTGCTTTCACCCTTCGGTTTCAGCTGTGCTTTAATCGCTTCGATCAAAACAAGAGAATGTGTGGTCGTTAAGCTGATGTGGTAGGTTTGAGGTGGAGCGAGCTTTTATGCATACTGTATGACTAAACCAAATCAGGGAAGCTTGCACTCACGCATAAGTCTTGAATGGCAAATCTGTTGTAGGTGAGAATTGCCCGACACATAAGTAAGTTTCAGTATCATTGTTTATTTGCATAGTTGCGGAGCTATTAATCGTCGTCATTTGCATCGAAGAGGACGTCGTCTCCTTCGTGGTGAGGGGTGGATGTAAAGTCATCCTCAGCATTGTAGACTTCGGCCAGCCCAGCTGGTGAAACTTGCACTAAGTCGCCCAAGGCTTGAATAATAACGAATCTGCACGCTTTCTTAATGCGTGAGCAATGAAGGACACATCAACATGCATTTGTACAAGTTTGTAATTGCTTATTTACATGTTCTGTCGTTGCTTTCCACCGCGCTAGTAGTATTCATCGTCATATGCATCGATATCGTTCTGTTCATCATGCCAAGCACTACATGCGCTGTAGTGATTGACGACAACGAGTTTTTTTTTTTTCTTTTAAAACCACTGTGCTATCCGGAGACATCGTCGCAAGGCACGCGCTTCCATCCAAACGTAAGCGGGTCGAGAAAACGCACATTAACTTTCTTTTACGCGCGATGCAAAATTGTGTGCGTGTGTACCGGAAAACTAACGCTTAGAGAAATCCCGCGCCGCTGATCGCGCCTCTCTTCATCACGCATATGCATACAGTGATACATATCTCCCGAGTATTGCTGCATGCTGATGCGCCTTGCGCTTCTTTTCTTTTTTTTTTTTTTCTCGTGAAGGCATTGAAAGGTGGCGCTCGCTTCAGAGATTTTGGCGGCAAAATAGAGTTCTCAAACGAGCTAATTGAAAAGCAAGTGCTTTGCCTGTCTCACGCCCGAAGGGGCAGTTCATCACCTTGATAATGGCATGGAAGTTCCGCGGGAGAACTGGCTGTAGAACTATTTTCCGAATAACGGTGTTATCGGTGCATTGTGCAGATTTTCCTCTTTAACTCGGAACTTAGCATTAGTGCCAAGCTCAGTTTTCCATGTAGCTTCTGTTTCACGGGGGTCATGCGGTCGACCGAAAAAGATGAGAAGAAAGAAGGAAGGAGCGTTTCTCGTTGCCGTGGCTGTGAATCGCTTTTCTCGCTCCCCGTCCGGTTTCTGCCGCTCTCAGTGTCTTCGGCATCTTTGGTTCGTTGGCGGAAAATTTCGCGGCCGCGCTCGTGGTTCGCGTCGGTGGCCGTTCTCGGGCGATGAGGCGCAACAACTCAGGTGAAGGAGTCGCCTGCTCTCTGCGTCCCCCGCAGAGCACCTCGAAAACGACAAAAAATATTGTATACCGTAAATTCACACGGTCGACGTGCACATTATAAAGCGTTGAAAATCGTGTCCCATTTTACAGAACCGCTGCTTTAAGGCCACAATAGAAATGTACGCGTTTGTACTTCACATCGCGGCAGAAGTTAGCGCATTGTATGACAGTTACAACGCATCAGTTTATAAGTAATATATTGAAGCCACTTTTTATTTTTGCCAGGTTTAACCCGTGGACATCGTTTGCCGGTGCACTGTATGTGGCTACAAGAAGCAGCTGGTATGCGAGAGAACCCAGAGAATTCATACAATTGCAACTGGACACGTCACTGGAAAAAGCCTTGATGCTGTGCTTGTGTGCGTGTGTTATATAAAGGACGTTACTTGTCCGTCTGCTTTCGGGAGGATGCGTTCGGGTATTGGTTACATGCAAGGGCGTCCGTAGAACTTTTTGCAAGGGGGGGGGGGGGGGGGGGGGCATCCATTAGTAGTGGGGGGTGGGGTACGGTCGGATAGCACCAAAAAGGCGCTATTTGTGGTTACAAAAATTACAAACACCGAATCAGAACCAGACTTGGAGAATACACATTGGATTTTATTATCAGTCTCGCTGCGTGAGGGTTCTCGACTCACGCAAGCTGATCACCAGCACACAGCACAATGCGTTCACATACATACCACTGCACTCCATCAATCTTCCTTAAATAGCAGCTGCAGACACCTCGGGTTTTTCTGGGAAAATTGCGAGATGACATGTGTGATGAAGTCTGTTGAAATGGCTCACACAATAAAGATACTATACTGGCCTCCCTGACATTCAATGCAGTACAGTCGTACAAGCATTTTGAGGGGCTGATTTATAGGTTTTGTTTCGGGGCTTGGGTGGTGCCGACATTTTGCAATATAGAAGGAAAGGGTGTACAAGGTGATGGGACGGCACGGGAGGATGTTACACTCTCACTACTAAGTGTAGCTGTGAAGATTTTTTGCTAGATATAGCTGCAAAGTTTGTCCGGAAACTGAAGTTCTTGCGGCAAGACTGGATAAATCTGGAGTTTAGAAAGAAAAAAAAAGTCAAACCTTTCCCAATTGTTCGCTATTTTCAATATCCAGCACAGGCAGTCTGTTTCACGGTCGTCACATGACCGGCAATGTCAGTCAGTGTCTAAAGTGCAATGTTTACCGCAGTCCTGAAGGACGTTCCACACGGATACGCAGGACCTGAGTGTGCTAATCATTCGAGTAGCGTGGACTGCGGGCTAGTTGGTTCACGTAAATAATTAAAAAAAAAACTTTGCGCTAAAGGACGGGACAAAGGAGAGAACGTCGGTGTCGTTCTCTCCTCTCTTCCGTCCTTCAGGGCAAAGTTATTTCAATGATGGACCAACCAAGCTGTGCAGCTTTTTTGTCGTGCATAAAAATATCCGAATCTCCAGGGGGCGGAAGGGGGGGGGGGCAGTTTCCCCCCTTGCCCCCCCTTCCGGACGCTCATGGTTACATGTGATGGCATGCATGTAATCCCACATGCGCTCAAAATGCTACGCGATTTGTTGATGAAACTACACTTTCTCTGAGTTACGTTCATAGCAAAGTTCACGCACTGCTTTAAAGCGTCATCAAGAGTTCATCTGAAGCCTGTTTGATAGTTCCTGTCTTTCGCAGATTTCTCTGTATGGGAGCATTCTTGTACGATATTATGAATAAAAATTTTAAGTAAAATTTAAAATTTCTTTAAACTTCTCGTACTGTGTTGTTCCTCAGAATTGACTCCCAATCTCGGCATTCGCAGTAATCCTCCCAAACCTCCTCACTTAATTTTCTTCAGAGACGTATACGTAATGGCACCGAAAGAATGCACATCACAGGCTTAATTTTTATGGGATTTGGTAGGTGCACTTGTTCAAGATACCTTTTCGGGGTATCCCAGCTATCATACACCAAGATTTAAAATAAGAGGATTAGCGTTACTCGAATAAAACCAAGTGCATAGTGTTTTCAGTACAGTGGAGTAGCGGCCTGTATTTTTTCGTTAATGAGGTTTAATTAGTTGTCTGTAAATAATTATCTATCCCGAGAAGTACTGTCACAATCATTCAATTGTAAGTGAGACACTTGTAGGTACCCGCGAGCGGTACTTACAACTGCGGTATTTTCAGCAATGAACTAATTGCGTACTCATTTATTTTGCCCGATAAAGGAACCCCGCGAAATATGAAAAATACCCGGTGACAGGGCTCCCACCCATAAACCAGCGCCCTCAAACAAGCTAATTAAAAAGCAACTGCTTTGCATGTCTCACGCCCGAAGAGGCAGTTCATCACCTTGATAATGACATGAAAGGAGCAGCCATAGCAAGTTCCGCGGGCGCGTGTGGCAGATAAGGCATGAACTCGGTCGCGATTTCTTTCTTTCTTTCTTTCTTTCTTTCTTTCTTTCTTTCTTTCTTTCTTTCTTTCTTTCTTTCTTTCTTTCTTTCTTTCTTCCTTTCTTTCTTTCTTTTTAAAAATTTTATTCTGGCTAACTCAAAGGCAGCCTGCTCCAGGGCACTGCTTTATGATGTGGGCGGGAGCGCCGTAATGTGGTATTTTTCATATTTCTCGGGTTTCTTCATTAGTCAGAATAAATGAGTACGCAATTATTTCTCCGCTGAAAGTTCCGCAATTAGATTCCTCTCATGGTTACCTACAAGTGCCTCATTGACACTTTAATAATTGCGACAGTACTTTTCGAGTTAGATAATTACAAATAATTATTAAATCTCATTAAGGACAGAATTACAGGCCGCCTCTTAAATGCACTGGAAACGTTATGCACTCGGTTTTCTTCGAGTAACACCACTGCTCTTTTTTAAAAACTTGGTGCATGCTAGCTGGGACACCCTGTATAAGTTAGCACTGCATACCTTCAAAGGCGCTTGGGTTTATCGCAACCGAAATTCAGGGATACTCCTAAACCTCCTTATTCTGCTAATGCTACTACGTTTGGGGCCGTGCATAACGAAGAAGTAACGCCGCAACCGCAACGTGACGCCTGTTTATCCGTGACTGGCGACCTTCCTAGCACTTCGTGAAGGCGAAAAAGGGAATTTATACTTACCTGATGCGGCATTTTCCAGCTGTGTATACGACGCCTCTATGACCGTCAGAAATTACTTTCAAAGAAGTCTAAAAGAAGATAATGCTTGCTCTGCTGTGTTTATGGGCTTGGTGGATGCTCGCCGCTACCCAGATGAAAACACGGCACAGCAACTATTTCCTGCTTTAAGATTTCTTTTTAAATGATGTCTGACGGTCAGAGAGGCTTTCTATACACAGTTGGAGGACGCCGCATAAGGTAAGTACAAATCCTCTTTCACATTCACTAAGCGTTAGAAAGATCTAGAGTCACGGTTGGCAAGCGCGAGCGCTTAGCGTGATAGTTCACCACGCCTAAAACAAGCGTGCAAAAGATATCCTTTACTCACTTTTTTTTGCGAAAGTTTTCCTTACGGCATAACAGTTATATATACAACATCACATTTGTTTCACGCAGAAACGTCAGCAGAGACCGGTACTGAGGGCCCCATATCCACCGATGCTTCGCAAGCGTCACGCATCCAGCGAGTCATGCTTAGGAAGCATGATTTTTCAGCGTGAAAGTACATCACGCTTGGAACAAGCGTGTAAAAATCGACACTCACGCTTGCTAAGCGTGAAAAAAAAATTAGAATGTACAACAGAAGATGCTGTGGACCGTGGCAGCTAAGCCTTAAAAAAAATCCCCGCATTTCCCCGAGGGGAAGAATGTGAAAGTGCGAATGCACGAGTTGAATTTGCGCGGTTCGGTAATGTTCGTGAAAGAGAGATCACACACACACACACAACTACAAAGAAAGAAAGATGCATTTATTCACAGACACCTATTTGTGTTGTCGTTGTACTTGATTGCTAGAGCGGATCTCAGCTTTGAAATTTCGTGTCAGTACTCCTTTAAGCGGGTGCATTAGCCCTTCTCACGCCCGATTCCTGGCCAATCCCCCACGTGGGTATGTGCCATGCACAGACACCTATTTGTGTTGTCGTTGTACTTGATTGCTAGAGCGGATCTCAGCTTTGAAATTTCGTGTCAGTACTCCTTTAAGCGGGTGCATTAGCCCTTCTCACGCCCGATTCCTGGCCAATCCCCCACGTGGGTATGTGCCATGTCAGCGGCCAGGCAGCGCGCGCCCATCTCCCCCCGTTGCCAAGGAAGACGAGGAGATTCCTGGCCAATCCGCCACGTGGGTATGTGCCATGTCAGCGGCCAGGCAGCGCGCGCCCATCTCCCCCCGTTGCCAAGGAAGACGAGGAGCGCGCGCACCCGCAGCTGTTGCTATGCGGACGGCGGCGGACGCTTCAGGCTCGCTTAAGAAGTGCATTCGCACTTAAAATTCGAATGTCGTCGGATGGCACTCTAGCCATGGCTGTAGCGATGAGCTGGAGTGCCGTCGGACGTACGGCCCTCTAAACACTGCGTTTTGCTAAAGCTACTGGGCGTTTTGCTAAATCAACTGCGCGTTTTGCTAAAGCCACTGCGCGTTTTGCTAAAGCCAGTGCGACCACCGAGTGCTAAAGCCATTCGGCGGACGCCACGCGGCGCGCGCTCACGAGCGCCCCGCATTTTCTTGGTATTTTTTCCTGCAACACAGAACTTACGGCTTGTACAGGGGGGATGAAAAGAAATACGAACTACCGAGCACACAGCCTCCGACGCATGTCGCACCGTCTGTCTGCAGAGTCAGTAAACTGCGCACATGCGACAATGCTGGATAAAGAAGCGACGCCGGTAATTTATCTTGAGGCGTCTTTTTATGGTGTGTCACCACTGAGCATCCTGTTGGACTACATTCGGAAGTCAAGCGCGCAGCAGGCTGATTGCAGCTAGCATGATAGCCTTCAGCGATCATCCTGTTCAGTTGCGACGCAGCGGGAAAAGGCGCCTCAAAGTAAGCGAGCGGCGTCGCTTCTTGATCAAGCATTTCCCATAAATGTAGGCCACACTGTCAAACGCTCTCGAAGAAGGGCGCATGCGCGTAGTTTAGTGACTTTGCAAGCCAGACGGTGCAACAAGCCTCGGTAGCTGTGCGCTCCGTTGTTCGTATTTCTTTTAATCCCCCCTGTACAACAGCTCCGCTGTTATGAAAAACGGGCGGCTTGAATCCTCTGACCAACAGCGGATGCCACGCTCTAGCTTTTCAGATATGAATTACCCAAATAGGTGCTCCGTGCACTCCACTGACCGTTTAAAATATGAATGTGAATTTTTCTCTGGAACATTTCTTCAGGATGGACGCGTCAATTCTATACGGATTTGGGTATACGCCGCTGCTGACGTGGTGTCCCGCCTAGCGGAAAAGGTTATCGCCAGGGCGATAATGCGCTTGCGCCGAAGAAGAATAGAAGGCGTGTGCCGGTACATGCTGGCGCTTTATGTCGACGCAGCCATGTGGCAATAAACTAGCGGCAGAGGACGGCCTGCGCCGCCGGAGCTTTTGTGCTCCTGGGTCTGGAACCTCGCGATACAACAGCTCACTTTGTTGGTTGTGTTTCTATTACATTACCGTTGCCAGGACCCTTGTTTTTGTTGTCGTTGTTGTTGCTGCCGTTGTCTGAGTTTAAATGAAGCCACGCTTGACCCGTTCTTCAAAAGCTGGCCCTACATTGATGTTAGGCATTCGCGCGTTAACAGAGGCTTAATTCCCAATAATCACGCGACAAGTCCTTCCTTGTAAACAAAACTAAATAAAATGTGTTCACGCTAAGTTACATCGCAAACACAGTGCCTCCGAAATCCATAAAACCCGGTAGTTTCTCCGACTCCTCCCTGTTTCTCGAGGGAGCTTCTCCCGGCCCTTCTTTGGTCTCCCCGCTGTATTTGGCTGCCGGGATTTATAGCACTCGGCTGCTCTTGACAGAGCCCGCCCTTTCTCCCTCTTTGTGTTCGGAACCTCTCACACTTATTCGCTTCTTAATCGATTCCCTACAGGCCGGCGAAATAGCAGTGGACTACAGCCGATTTGTCCAAATGTGCGCAGTGACGACACATTGCGTCCTGTACTTGCGTTGGTTGCCTCATCTCTAATTGTGATTAGCTACACCCAAAGCGAGGGCCTTTGTTCTGGGAATCTTTGTGCCGCAGGTGCATAAGGGCTACGAGCTCGTTGAATGTCCTGAGAACTCGTAGATTGATTGATTGATTGTAGTGTTTAATGCGCCGACGCAACGCGGGCGATGAGCCGCTGTAGTGGAGAAGTTGTAGACGCTCATGTCACGGCTGGAGGCTTTAAAAGGAGGTCCCCTTCACTCCATGTTGTCGGAGTGTGCCTAGTTACGACCCCTAAGCGTGGGATACAGTTGTATATATAATATTATCCCAGGAAGTGAAGGGTAATACAACCGCTGGATAGCTTGAAGTCAGAAGGTCGCGGGTTCAATCCCCATCCTCGGATCGGGTTTTCTACACTTTCTAAGTTTACGAAAAATTGGCGATCTTTATTTGAACAAATTCCAAACGACTTTTCCTGCGCTTTTTCTAGCCAGCTAGAGTGCTGGCTTTCCTTGCAGTCGAGATTCAAGCGACGCGCAGTAGGCGAACGAACTTAGTTTGATTGAGTTACTTTGTCTCAGGCAAAATATTTCCGAATATTCTTATCGCAAGGAGAAAATATGCCTCACCCCTCATCCCGTACCATTAGTTTGATTTAGTTAATTTGTCTCAGGCAAAATATTTCCGAATATTCTTATCGCAAGGAGAAAATATGCCGCACCCCTCATCCCGTACCATTAGTTTGATTTAGTTAATTTGTCTCAGGCAAAATATTTCCGAATATTCTTATCGCAAGGAGAAAATATGCCTCACCCCTCATCCCGTACCATTAGTTTGATTTAGTTAATTTGTCTCAGGCAAAATATTTCCGAATATTCTTATCGCAAGGAGAAAATATGCCTCACCCCTCATCCCGTACCATTAGTTTGATTTAGTTAATTTGTCTCAGGCAAAATATTTCCGAATATTCTTATCGCAAGGAGAAAATATGCCTCACCCCTCATCCCGTACCATTAGTTTGATTTAGTTAATTTGTCTCAGGCAAAATATTTCCGAATATTGTTATCGCAAGGAGAAAATATGCCGCACCCCTCATCCCGTACCATTAGTTTGATTTAGTTACTTTGTCTCAGTCAAAATATTTCCGAATATTCTTATCGCAAGGAGAGAATATGCCGCACCTCTCATCTCGTACCATGAACGGAAAATGCTGTTCATGCGCCCCTCCCCCCTACTGAATACATCATAACCGAGTTGCATATGAACTAAAACGCCCAGTTACGCAGACGTAAAAGTGCTTTAAAATATAAAATATTTTTCCCACGGTCTGCTCATTTTTTGTTGCGGCGTTTGATACTGTGTGTCTTTTTTCTTTATTGTTCGTTTTTATGCGGTGTTTGCAGGTCCATTTGAATGCGAAGTATTTTGTTTTTGCTAAAATAGGCCCAAGATTTGACGTGCCTTTTTCGCTCAGAGACGCTCTGAGTGGTATTTGCGACGAACTAAATTGGCCTTTACTTGATTTTTCTTAACTCAAACCTGCGGCAACCATATTTCCATTTTTCTTCTTCGTTCTTACCCTGTTTATTCTGAATTTTGTTAGCGTCAGCCTCATTGATACCTCCGTATTGTGTGTTTTTGCTTAATAAACGCAACTTTTAGCATTGAATTCTTCCGTACCAACTGGAGAAAAAAAAAGATGCTGTACTATTTTCATCCTTTCGCTCTCATTTTTCTTTTTTTTTTGTTTTTTATTTTGTATATATTTTTCCCACAGCTGCAACCATAGGCACCAAGTATGGAAGGAGGGTCGGGGGAGAGGGGGTGCTGGAGAGCTTAAGACCTTCCCTCCCCCTCCATATTTTTTTCTGGGGGCTGTATACCCCCTCTTCCTCCCGCCTGCGATAAGCGATGAAGTCAGTGGGAATCATGATTTCTTTTGTATGGTCATAAACAAATTGACTAAAAACTGCAGTTGTCTGAAAGTTGAAAGAACAGCCCAGCCTTAAATTGCAGTGGCTACACGCATCTGTTTCGCTCCAAGGAAGGAGAAGGATGACGACACCAAGAGTTTTGGATCCAGTCTATCACCAGGCATTCCGACTGGCAATGGCAGCTCTCCGAACTTCCCCGCTTCCAAGCCTCTGTTCGGAATCAAATGAGCGGCAACTACAGGGGTTTCCTTCGTGCAAACTCTGTTCTAAGACTTCGAACCGTTCTTGAAAACCCAATCCAAGTGTTTACTCAAAACACCAACTGTAAAATTACCATTAGAATGAACCAGGCAGATACTACCACACACCACACCAACGTTGCCAACATACAACCACCACCGAGTCTGCGGTGCGGCGGTCACGTGCCGACTCGTTCTTTGCATGAGAGCACCGCCCCCTTTCGCTTTTAACAGCGAAGCTGTTTAGCAACTTGTAATATTTTTGTGTGCGCAGTTAAAAATACCGGGGCATTGCCGAGCGGGCGCACGTGAGTGCGAGCCCCGCGGCGACCGCCCGGAAGTTAAAAAAACAAACAAACAAGAAAATGCCCACACTAAACTTTCTTACACCTTTTTTGGCTGAAAAGGGTGTAAGAAGCTTGTCCCGTGGCGGACACCTTTAAAAGGTGTTTTGGCGAAAAAGAGGTGTACGAATGAAAAAAGGGTGTTCGTGTGAACACCCTAAAATAAGGGTGTGGCCAGGGAAGCAGCCACGCGTGGCAGTGTGAATCGGCGGAGCGCGCAGCATTCAACACAGCCAATACGCACAAGTTACACTTGGAGCACAAGTTAATTGAGAAAGAAAACCAACGGGATGCAAGCGCTACAGGGAGTGCATACTTACTTATAGCGCTTTCCATTGGGTGAACAGGAGCACTTCTATCTGCACCCAAAGTGCTCTCGCGAGTTTTTGCGTCTTCCAGTGGTCGGGCAGGAGCAGGGGCGTTGTGTTTCATTGGTCGAGGAGGAGCACTTTTTTGGCGCCGAGAGCAGCCGAGAGCAGTTCTCGGTGCTCCGCCGCCAGCGGCGGAGTAACAGGGAATGCCGAGGAAGTCACATGACCTCTTTTACGTCATTTCTTGTTTTATCCCCGGGCGGCGGAGGAAAAATGGCGGAATCCAGCAGCCGCGATAGTCGCTCAGTGCGTACGGCAGCAGCTAAGCGCGGCCGTCTGGACGATGCTGCTACTTTTAGATGATGAAAGCACCACAGATTCAAGCGCAAACTCATCATCAGACAGCAGCAGCAGCAGCAGCAACAGCAGCAGCAGCGACGACGACGACGATTTGACATTGCATGAGTTTATGTTCGAGCACCTGTTCACCCCGCTGGAGCAGCGATCGAAGGTAGAGTCGTATCTGGAAAAGACGGCGGATGCTGTTATTGTTCGCAGCTAATTTTTGGGAGATACGATGTTGACCCTATCATGGACATGAACATCCGCTCGGCTTCTTCATTCGTCGCCAAGCGGAAGGCAGACACAAAACCACCGGCACGTGTCTGGCAAAACAGGCGAGGAACAGCGTGCGGAAAACACGAGCGCGCGAAATGCTACGGGAAGCGAGAGCGGGAAAAGTTTGGTCACATGACTCTTGACATCACGCCCTCCCCCTCTTTTCACTGCTCCCAGAGCAGCGCGAATGTTTCATTCGCGGAACGAAAGCACACGTCCCCGTTACTCCCGTGTGCTGCTCTGGCTGCTCGCTGGTGAGAAGAAAATTTATTATAAAAACACACAGCCACTTGATCCTGTTCTCCCAATGGAATTCGCCATTAGTAATACATGCGCTCTTGCTTTTTTATCCAGCAGAGGAAAGCCCCCCGGTTGGGTCGATGGGCATGTCGCAAAAAACAGATATTTTAGCAGTAATTTTGTTACTATGGATTTTACTATGAGGATGTACAAATTAACACGCGAATTTGCAAAAACTTTTTAATCACGAGGTAGTTTTTTGTTCCATAACTTATAGAATTTTATTAAATACCAAACAGATCTTCCCCGCCACCTCAACACCCTTTAAAAAGGGTGTTCATTATGTCAACACCCTTTTTACGAGAAGGGTGTAAAGCTACAAATTGGGGTATTCGAAACTAAAAAAAAAGGGCGTAAAGAAAAAGGCTGCAAGAAAAAAGGTGTAAGCAAAGCCGCCAACTAAGAAAAAAAGATGAAGAGACCTCCAACTTTGGAGGCATTTTGTACCTGTTTACACGGGTGGACTGAACATTTTCTACAAGCGGGGGGTGTTTTGCACCTCACGGTGTTTAAAGCAATATGAATTGGCATAATTTATTAACAGTGAAGTTGTTTAAGCTTGAGGTAGTTTAGGTGGCGTTAGCAAAAAAATACAAAGGAAAAGAACTGCGGCACCTGTAAAGGGTTCACCACCGCAAATAGGGTATTATAACAGTGAAGTCGGCTTTCGAGCTTGTTAGAGCGTGACCACGAGGGGCGTATGGGTATGCGTAGCACCTCTTCCTATACCATTTCAAAGGTACTAGTATTTTTGGATTCTAAAAGGCAAAAAAAGATTTCCCATTGGATCCCCTGGCAGTGGGGGGGGGGGACACACTGGAACAGCCTTGTAAAATCCTGTTAATTTTGGCCTCACCCTTCAGCGGTCATCATAGCTTAGCAAGAACATTGCGAAGCTTAGCAAACATAACAAAACTTAGCAACCCCGGAAGAAACTAGGTCGACCCCCAGCTCCGCTGTTCTTTTTTTTTTTTTTTGCAACTAAACACCTATTTCACACCGTTTCAACATCCTACAGGAAGCCACGCGTGCAGTCGGTAAACACCCTTTGCGTCACACGGCAATAGACTTTTTAATTTTGAAGGTTCAAATTGGTGTTTCACGTGCCAAAGCTAAACTTGGGGCATGAGGTGCACCGCATATGGAAACGAGCAATCACTGCATACGAGCTATTGTTTTTTTTTTGCGTTAGAAAATTTCTTGCGACTAGATAAGTATATGAGGGTATGTCTAGTTCTTTACAGTGTTATTGTGCATTCAAGCATGGCCTTATTCAATGAATAAGGCCATGCTTGGACACCTTTTACACACCCTTTCATCACCCTAAGAAAAACCAAGGGTGTTGAAGTTGATCAACACCCCTTTTTTCACACAAAAAGGTTGTAGAGCTAGAAAAAAAGTGTTGAGATTCAAGAAAAGGGGTGCAAAGGCCTCCCAACACACTTTTACCACTTATTCTACACCCTTCTTGCTAAAAGGGTGCAAAAAAGGTTAGTGTGCAGAGCGCTCGAGTGTGCCTCCCGCGCGTCGACCGCCTATAGCGCCCCCTGCGCACGTTCGTCAAGTGAAGCATCCCGCTTTAGGGAGATTGGCCAAGATTGGCAAACAAGAACTTCGGCGTTTGCCGTAAACACTTGCTGGGAACGAGAAAGACACGCCATTGCGAACGCCCCTCCAAGGTGATGTCCAATGATTATCACTTCCGAGCAAATGAAAGCTCACACTGATAGCAGTGAAGTAAAGGTCATTGCGGCAGCGAAGGAGAAGCAATTCGGCTGCAGTCGTGAACTTAAACCGTCGTGATGGTCGTTAAGGTTGCGTACAGCTTCGCTACCTTCACGTCTTACGCGTTTGTGCGAGCTTGCTTCATTTTTTGTTCGAGCAGGTGTCAGGGTAATCACATCGAAAGTTCCTCTTGTCGAGACGAAGCCCCGATGCAGAAGTGGGGACACGTTGGCGCGACAAGTCACCAGCGTGTCATCCCACCGCAATCGCTCATTGGTCTGTGCTCTCTTCGGCACGGCAAAAATAATGTTCGGATCCATTAGCTCTTCGGTGAGGAAAACGCTCCGTCCCCGGCAAAAAACACGTTGCTCAGCGTCTCCAGGTCGGCAAACAGCGAGCGGCGAGGCGGGGATCCGCTAGCGTGTTCTACGACCGGTTCGTACCTACGGGTATCGTCGAACGGTTTCGGCGCGGCCGTGGGAGAAGGCGAGAGATGATAATTAGCTCGGACAAACTCGAAGGGCCGCGTGCCCAAGAGCTCTTCCCTGAGCACGGCCCAGGCCATTTTCTCAAGGGTACGCGGACAGAGGACGAGGAGGAAAAACTTTATTAATGTACAAGACAGATTTAAAGGGAGGGAGAGGCGGTTAAGCCTCTCTAGCGTGGGTGGTATTCCCCAGTCCACGTTTCCATAAAGCTCGCGCTCTTTGAAGGAGGCAAGGAGATGAGAGAAGAAACTTTGCGCGCGTATATAAGAGTGTGCTGCGTGTTGTTTAGTTTTTAGATCAGGCTTTGAGCAGTGAGGTATACAACACTGGCTTACAGGAAGTCATGAAGTGCGTGAATGGAGCTGAAGTGATTGATTCGGCCTTCTGGGCAAGTTGTTAGTATTGCTAACGAGCAAAGCGCAATTATACAAGAGACAAAGAAGTACAATAGAGACAAGCGCTAATTCCAATTGACGTTTATTCTTGAAAACGTTCGTATATATACACACAACGTGCACACATTAGCACGAAAAACATTATACGGCGCATTTAAATATCTCCCGTGTGATCACTGCTAGTCTCGTACGCACAGATAACAATAGGCAGCAACTGACAGTTGCGTATCACGTGGTTCTCAAAATGCAAAAAAAAAACACAACAAAACAAGAACAACAAAAAAGTACACCCCCCCTCCCGAAATAATAATATCCGAGAAAGCAGGTGGCGGCCGGTTTCGAATTTCTCAGAAGCAAGATATGCAAGTTCCTTAGCTGTGTGATGTAATTTCGTGCTGATGTGCGCACGTATTGTGTGTATACACGAGCGTTTTTAGGAATAAATGCCAGTTGGAAGTAGCGCTTGTCTCTATTAATAGTCCCTCTTCGTTTTTTGTGTAATTTTTTGCGCTTTACTCTTCAGGAGCTGAAGTGCTAAGTGTTGTGTCAGCTTCGGTAGCTGAGAAGCAAGTTGACTCCGTTGCCCTTGATTCGTTTCCCTGCAAAAAAAGTATATATGGGCCAAACTGGCAGATGTATTAACGATTTGACTCCGTGAGCACAAAAATAATGTTAGTAATGCGATAAGCGGGCATCTTGGCATTTATTGCCTTGACTGTAAGTGTGCCCTATTTTTTGAAAAAAAAGCTAAGGTGCTAGCTAGGAGCCGTGACTCTCTCACGCGGGAACTAATAGAGGCACCCGCCGCGGTGGCTCAGTGGCTAAGGCGTTGCACTTCTGAGCACAAGGTCGCGGGTTCGATTCCCGGCCGCGGCGGCCGCTTTTCTGATGGAGGCGAAAAGCAAAAACGCCCGTGTGTACGAGATTTCGGCGCACGTTAAAGATCCCCAGGTGGTCAAAATTAATCCGGAGCTCTCCACTACGGCGCACCTCATCGCCTGCGTTGCGTCGGCGCGTTAAACCCCACAATCAATAAATAATAAAACTAATAGAGGCGCGTGAAAGTGCGCGCGGGGGGGAAGTTTGCATCAGTGTTGCTTCAATATCGTTGTTGGGCAAAAAAATCGCGCTTCTTGATGGTGTCTAATCTGGTTGAGACGACATGCGTCATGGTAAAAGTGCGCGTTTTATTTTTTTTATTATTTATTATTTATTGCCTGTGATTTTAGTTTTGTACTTTAAACTTCTCTTGGTTCCACGTGTCTACTTGATAGTAGCATATATATGCGTGTGCAAATCAGCTGAGTTTGTTAGTCTGCGCTGTGTGGCGTGTCTTCTTCTGTCTCCCGTCCTTGTAGTGCAATTTTATTTCCACCGAGAAGCAAGACTTTAGTCAGTATTCATAGCTATGTAGTCAAGAGTTATGCTATGTATGCTATAGCTATGTATGCTTATGCTATAGCTATGTAGTCAACGCGGATTTCAAAAGTAATCTCATGGTTGGGTTCTTTTCCTTGGCTATTAAAGCGGCGTTATCCCAGTCGATGGAATGACCGTGATCATCGGCATGCTCGGTCAGGGCGTTCGACGCTTTCTTGTTGCGGCCCACGTCCTTTTGGTGTTCCTTTAAACTTCAGGGAACACTAAAGGGACGTGGGCAGCAACAAGAAAGCGTCGAACGCCCTGGCCGAGCATGCCGATGATCACGGTCATTCCATCGACTGGGATAACGCCGCTATAATAGCCAAGGAAAAGAACCCAACTACGAGATTACTTTTGAAATCCGCATTCATTCAAAAGACCAAGGACACTATCAATGGGACAGATGGCAATCAAAGCGGAGAGCTGGGCGAGTCCTGTGCTAAAGTTCGCGAGAAGTATGCGTTCATTAGTCAGATGGCAATCTGCCGGCAAGCTACACCCGTTTATTACGTCACATTTTAGAATAAGAAGCGACTTATGGCTCTTGCCTGCTTAGTGTGATCAAGGAACCCGTACGGGTTCCGAAACGTCTTTGTGTTTTCACCTTGACTTGGTCAGTGACTGCATCTTCCTCCTCAGTATTCATAGCTGAGTGCGAAGACTCTGGTATACTTCCATTTGTGCATTACTGTGCTATTTTTAAAGTGCTATATAAACCAGATTCCTCTGTTCCTCTGCGCGTCGTCCGCACATCGTCTTCAAGTATGTCTGCTACACGCCACACGCCAACATCATACATAGTACGCTTCCAGAACTAGCAATACTGCGTAGAAAATGCGTGCTTTAATATGCAACGGCACATCTGGCTGCAACTTCTTCAGTTATGAGGCAATACGGGGTTTAGGACTGCCTGGGGAAAACTGGCTGAATTTAAAGTTGTGCCTTTTTGGAGTTTCTATTGTCAGTTGCGTGGTTTTCTCGACTTGCATTTAGAGAATGAGGCGAAAAAAAGGTGCAGTGAGGCGAACTATATACGAATACGCAGCAAGAAAAAGGCCGCTTTCTCCTCTCGCTTCTAATTACACGGTGGAAAACGAATGCATTATAGTGAGCGGTGTTAATTATTAATGAGCGGTAAACTATGCACCGTGCCTCGTAGCGAAGGTGCATCTTCGATGCATGAACACCAAAGTGCGAATGATTTCAAGTCTGTTTTTGCAAATTTATGCGAATTTTCCTGCGACCAGAGTAAATTAGGCGATCAAGGAAATTAAGGACCCTCCGCTTCTGTAGTGCTACTCGCACCATTCGGTAACGTTGACTGTAACGACACACTGACGAAATCGCGGGGACTGCGAGTAGTTTTTTTTTTTCAGATTGAACTGTTATTTAATGAGCTTTGAACCTCCGGTAGCATGAATTACGGCAAGGTCTTTGAATAGTGATGCACCATTAAACCTCATTTTCAAACCATGTGACGTCATTGTAATAGTCCGTGAAGAGGTCGCAATAGCAGCTTGTTTTTTGGTTTTGGAAGTTTAGAAAATAGGAAAGGCTCTACACGTATACGCTAAATAGCGATATACATTAGAGAGAGAAAGAGAAGAAAGGGTCTCCCCCCTTGACATTTTAATGAGCTCGTTACTGGGAGTGTAACTCCAGTCCTGGAATCTATGTAGCCGTCTTTGCTCCGGTAACCAAGAAAGTCTGGTCCTCTATTTGACAGACGGTGAGCACGTGCGTTAAATTGCACAATAAAGCGGCGAAAAAAATCTCGGGCACTTAAGCCTGCTTACGTAATTTGAAGGTGAAATCCAGGGATTACGAAATACTTCTTCCCGGCTGCATCGTGTTCTTTCTTCGCTTTCATTTCTTTTCGTTTCTCTTCGCTTTGGTTTCTCTTTCTTCGCTGTCGCTCCGACAGGCAGCCTGGCCGCTTCCCCGCAATGAGAGCTCTCCTCCGCGCGCACCTGTTTTACACACGAGCCGTGACGTTCATCTGTTGCGGGCACGCATCAGGCAAGCTGTTGTTTCATTCTAGCACGGTGCAAGGCTATCCTAGCGTAACGAAGGAATGTTTCCCCCCGCTTCTACCAGTATCGTGTGCTGTTCTTGTAGCAGTCCATTCGCACGCCAAGGCATTTGGCGGCCGACATGACCATATAACGCGTTTTTTTTTTTATAAACGAGCCAGATCCACATAACGCGACCCGCCGCGGTGGCTCAGTGGCTAAGCCGTTGCGCTGCTGAGCAGGACGTCGCGGGTTCGATTCCTGGCCGCGGCGGCCGCTTTTCAGATGGAGGCGAAAAGCGAAAACGCCCATGTGTACGAGATTTCGCCGCACGTTAAAGATCCCCAGGTGGTCAAAATTAATCCGGAGCCCTCCACTATGGCGCGCCTCATCGCCTGCGTTGCGTCGGCGCATTAAACCCTACAATCAATCAATCAACCACCTAACGCGAATTTGAGAAATAAGTGGAAGTTTGTTACCGGACCTAAATGCAACGCCCTGAAAGTTATTATATTGCCATGGCTGGTAATGAGTTTGAACTTTGACGCCGTGCCCTGGGCAGGCATTAACCAACCGCTCTTGTTTCTCCACATACCCAACTTGGGGGATAGCAGCTGATAACTTGTGGAGACGAAGACGACGAAGAAAGGGAGCCGGAGAAGAAGAGAAGGAAAAAGAGCTCGAGAGTTAGGCCAAGGCTAGACGTTCGCAGCTCGCTTGTGGGCACAAGTTCGCCTGTGTAAATAAACAATTCTGCTAGTAGCTTTGTTAATACCGTGACAATATGATATATTTTACGTCAGCAAGCGAAAGTTTATGGCCACAGGTAATTAAAAATAATGCCGTGAATTTGAGCAATGTTGGGGGGATAAGCTTGGATTTGGCTCACATTGAATTGAAACACTCAAGTTGATTCGGCACTCTTATGAAAACTTTATTTAAATTGACTTTTAAGAATGGCGCGATTGCGTTTTGGCGGAAAAGGCATTAACCATATGCAACAGGGCTTCAAGAATGGTAGAACTACGTAGGGAGAGCAGGTGAGTCGTCTTTGCACCATTAGCAGCTCTTTTCGATTTATTCGCTAAGATAACTTTCTTGGGCACGCCTAAGGCACTCACGGAGTAAGCGAGCTCTTCATTGGTTTGCCATACATTTCCAAAACGCTTCACCAGAAGGCTACTCATTTCTTCTTTACCTTAATGGACTGGTTCGTACTCTCAGAGAGGGTAAGGGGGGGGGGATTTGCTAGGGCTTGTAAGCGGCGGCTATTTAGTTAAATACTAAAGTGATCAATATCGGGTAAAAAAGTAACTAAAACGAGAGTTATTTAGTAGGGACGTAGGGACGAGATGAAATAATTGTGTGACATCTCTCAGTTTGATTTCGTTCACTTCTTCCATTCACTCCGCCATTTTAAACATGGGGACAGATCTTTCGCCGATCTCCTAATTGCCGTCTGAATTCATAAGCCAGCTCCAAAAAGCAAAAAGAAAAAAGAACTTCCGATAACACCCACGAAACAGTCTGAACAGTGAAGGCAAAAGCAAACTCCCATGGGAAAAATGAATTCAGCTCATTTTGATCCGTGAAACAGTAGGATCTGGCTCATTCTCGATACGAACGATCACCCGCGTACACGTTTTCAGGGCATTATCTCACCTATTTTCTTGCCACCCCTTTTTTAGGAAAAGGCTGTTGAGTTTTTCTTGTCCCTGCAGTTTTACCCGAATAAGTTTCGATTTCTGGATCAGGCTCATTTCGAAAAAAAAAAACGCCTCATATAATGCCTGCACATCGAGCGAGATAGGGTGAGCGCCCATGAGCCAAAAAAAAAAAAATGCCAGAACTCTCACCAAAGTTAATTTTCGCGCCTAAAACAACCCCGAATACTTCGGCCAATGAGAGCACCTTGTCAATACTATAGGCTTGTCAGCACAGAAGGAGGCGAGACGGTCGGCGTATAGGATTGTCAGCACAGAACAAGGCGAGACCGTCGGCATATAGGCTTGTCAGCACAGAACAAGGCGAGACCGTCGGCATATAGGCTTGTCAGCACAGAACAAGGCGAGACCGTCGGCATATGCCAGTAACTTAAATTCATTGCCCAGAACATTAAAACCATGAACGTTGGGGCATTGAAGAACTGTCAAGCATAGGGGCTCTAAATCAAGGGCAGAAAGAAGTGGGGAGAGGAGACATCCTTGTTTAACCGACGGTGGTATCGCCACACAACTCGACAGGTGCCCATTAACAATTCGTCTAGTGGAGCAGTCGTCATAACAAAGGCGCACGCCGGCCGTTCGAAAAAACTGAATCAACGCTCCCGTGCTCAAGACGTGAAAACAGAAACGAGTGGCGCACGCGATCGAAAGCATTACAAAGCATTAGAAAGCATTAGAAAGGTCAACCTGAAGTAGAGCGAACTGCTCGTCAAAGCCGGAACAAAACTCCAGGGCTGTACTAACAATGTGCAGATTGGGATGTATTGAACGTCCACGAAAGGCACACGTTATGCGGAGAGTTTTGTGCGGCACATGTAGTCTTTCAATTTTCGGTAGAGCTAAGGCGTGCAACAAGTTTCTCGCCAGAAAATTACTGTGTGTTTTACAAAGTTTACACTGCGCATGGCTCCCCATTCAGCGTTTTCACAGGACCTCCGCGAGACTTGTTTGATCGTCTTCTATCGTGCCTATGAGACGGGATAATCTGTTCAGGCCCGTCTTTTCTGGAGGGCTCGGGCTGACACACCTCTCTTGGAGGCAACTAGTCGCGCGTTTCTGATTTCTTTGTGACTCATCCCATGCCATTACTAGATCCTTTTGTCAAGTGAATCTCGTATAAGTCCTTCCTGGTGCTATTGTTTCTTCTGAATTTTCCTCACGTTCATGTTTGTGGGGATTCATGCGTGAGGTGTGTTCTCCTGCCAGCTTTTGTGGGCTTGTTTTCCTGCCAACTGTTTATTTACTGCACAAAGCACTTTAGAGAGATTTAATATCAATTCTATTTTCTGCCCCCCTCTACACATCTCTTAATGATGGTTTACCCGGCCATGATGTCATTAAGAGAGTTCGTGAAATGCCTCTTTCTCTATGTAAAAAGTGTTTCTTTTTAAAGCTACATACAAAAACCTTGCTCGTTAAACATGGCTGCGTAGTAAGAAAATTTGTGTCTTCCGTTAACTGTCGACTTTGTGAGGCTGCAGAAACGACTGAGCATTGCTTCATTGACTGCAAAGACGCTGTATTGTTCTGGGATGTGCTTCAACTGATCCCACAGTGTGCGTTGCCTTGTACCTCCCTGCAAAAATGTGCCTTATGACCTGTTTTTTTTTTTTTTTTGGCTCAACAGAGTTGGTAAAAAACGCGAATGTTAGGCAGAAACACTTTAGTCATATGATAATTAAGCTAAAAGGCTACTATGACCAAAAGGAATTTACACTTGATTGACACCCGGTTTTGCACTGGTGTGTATCATTGCTCCCTTAAGAGCGGGAATTGTTGCCAATTGTTGAATTAAATACCATGATAGAAAAATAAAAAAATCGGAGTTAGCCCAGTTGTAAATCCCCTCACCTCCTGCTCTTGCGACTCGCGTTCAAATCCCACGCGAACCCAGATGTGTTTTTATTTTCTTTTAGCAGCGGTGGCCATTTGGGTACAATTTGTGTTGACGGGCAGCGACGACGACGACGGTCACTTTTCGCGTTTGATGAGACACCTAAGACTCTCGCCTTAATGTATGAGCCTTGTTACATTGGCGAAAGCGTGCCCGATTTGGGCCCCGTCACCTTCGTCATGTACTGGTAGCATGGTGGACGAGCGGCGAGCAGAAGCAGCTGCCTCGGTGTTGACGACAAATAGCCGAAGGCCAAACTTAACTGGTTCACTCCATGGCGAGAGAGGAACAGTGACAATACGAAACACTACCCTTCCGTACGAGCTTACCTCATGGCTCGAACAGAGCAACAGCGGGATCTGATGCTGTCAAGTGAATGAATAATGCACCCGGTCAAACAGTTCTCCTAGTCCTTTTCTCCTAGTGTTTTTCTCCTTGTTCTCCTAGACCGACGACCGCACAGACACATACAAACACTCTTTCCCGGGTTCGTGAAAGCCAGCGGTAGGCGCGCACGTTGAGTCTGAGAGAGAGGGGAGAGAAGATCTCGGCCAGCGGCGTCCGCTCACAAATGCACGTCTCTACATGGCTCCGCTAGAGTTTGTTTTGTAATTTTGCAGCAGCCGCGGCATGAGCCATCGCAGCAAGCGCCGGCGTGGCTTAAACACCCCTGCCTGTCGTAGCAGGTTCGAGGAAAGCGGGCTCTGGCACCAAGCACAGGGTGCTTCCCCTCACTACACAAACCTTGCAGCACGCGCGCACAGGGTAGTGGCGCGCTGATCGCTACAAGCCAGTGAAAGTCAGTTCCGTAGTCGTTTAGGACGTGAGATAGCATGCACCCGGCCTCTCGTTCTACAGTCGGAATGGTCAGCCTAGATGTCAATTGAGGAACCCACGGCTCTCCATTTTGCCGGGTGGCTGAAAAATCGAAGTTATACAACTTGTGAGATCGAAGTTATGCAACCTGTTTATGAGCTACTTACACCGGTGCACGAGGAGATCGATAACGCTGTACCTATTATGGTTCGAGCGCACCACAGTGAAATGTGAGGTCAGTGAACTCTTCCGTATTGCCTTTACAAGTTTGGCCTGTGTTGGGCACTATTTCAACATGGCTGTTTTTTTTTTGTTAAGGAACCTGTTCAAAACAAGCGAAGGGAAGGGGAGATCCAGTGAACGGTTATCCCTTTACAAAACAGGTTGAGGGGGGAGGGACGCGAAGAAACGAGAGAGAGAGAGAGAGAGAGAGAGAGAGAGAGAGAGAGAGAGAGAGAGAGAGAGAGAGAGAGAGAGAGAGAGAGAGAGAGAGAGAGAGAGAGAGAAACGAAAACTAACGCCCTTTCATCTAACGCCAGCGATGGTTGAAAAGCTCAGCCAACTCAAGTCGTGAGAAATTCGTTCGCTGTCGTTGGGGTTATAGGGGTTCACAGAATTTTAGGCACGGGACGGTCCCCACCAGGGAGACCAAGAAGGCTTCGCTTTGAATCAAAACTGTTTCGACCGTGTCGGAATGGCTCAAACGAATAGAGGACCGAGATTCGACTCCAACCAAGGGAAGCGTTTTCTTTTCCTCCGTTTATCATCGTCATCGTTTTGTGGAACCCATTGCGTAAAGTTGGTCTTCCTGCAGAGCTTTTTGGTGACGGATAGTCGCCATCAGTGAGGCCTAGAAAGCTTCGCTTTAAAAGATTCCCGGCAGCCGGCCGGAGCTGTCACAGACGGAGCCGTCACTAGATGGATGCAACGATAGCTGAAAACAGTCATTGGAACTTGTGAACGGTAGCTCAGGAGTGTGTATGGCGTCCCGAACTGTTCAAACAAATTTTAAGAAAAAAAAATGCTGACGATTACTACTCTCCCTATAGCAAAATTTGCGTGCAGCGCGAACTGCAGTCTTCTCGGTCACGGCGCATAGCTTCTGCGCCTCAGGAAGTGATGCGAGAACGCATGGCGGCCGCGCGTTACTGTGCCATTATCTCGCAGGTAGTCTCCGCCGCCGAGCTTGTTGTTGTAAGTGTTTGAACCTTTTGCGCAAATGTCAGCGATGGTAAGCCTCTGAGCTGGCGGGGCGAACTGCGCCTCAGTAAGTGATCGCAATATGCTTCTCTGGAAGGGACCCTGAGCTGAATCCTGGGAATTGAACGCACATCATCGTCGAGCACACGACGGCACGCGCTGCTATGGCGTCATCTCGCAGTGTGTCGCCACCGCCCTGAACTGCCTCCCCCACACACTTTCGTCACACGTTTCTCTTCCATTTTCTTTCTGTCTTCGGCTCTCCGTATACGTTCGCTCGGTAACGAGGACAACGCCGCCATCAAACTACAAGAGCGGGCGCCAAAGTACTGCGCCCTAAAAGGAAAATGCCGGACGCTCTGCTCACATCGAATCGCAAGGGTGCTGACCGATCACCACAAAGACGAACGCATCGGGTGGAAATTGCGCACGACGCGAAGGGTTACGCATTTCTGCCATGCATTGAGGCGGGCGACAAACTTGGTGCCTCCACTTGATGTCTTCCAGCGACGCAGCGAACATTCTAATGAGGGACCTCGGATCAACAAAACACAAAACCCGAAGAATTTAGGTCGGAGGTTCTCATCGGTAAAGTGCGGATTCTCGCCGAATTCCTCTACCAGGGGCTCTTGTTGGCAGACTTCAAGGACCTTGGCGTGAATATCAGTGCAGGAGAGATTGAACAGACTGCTTAGAGCCGTTAATGAAAAGCCAACAAGCATGATTTCGTCTTCCTGTGTGGTTGTTTCTCCCGGCAACGCTCGCCCGACCATTGTGCACGATTTGTTAGCGAAGAAATGTTCGGAGGCTCTGCACCATTCATGAAGTTCACAGCCCTGATATGTCACCATGTGACTTTCAATTGTTTGGGCTCTTCAGAAGATGACGACCCCACTCTGATGTGGACTTCAAGGATGCTGTCACGAAACTGTTGAAAGAGCAATCACCGTCTCTCTTTTATAAGGGGCGAAGCCCCTTAGGGTTTCGGGCTGTAGGCATCTCCTGTTGTCGCCGTTTCATGTATTCACGGTACTAGAACACCTTGACACTCGTTTTCTAACGCCTCGCGCTAGAACGCAATGCATACTAAAAGAACACACCGGGGGACTCGTTTTCCAAATCCTCGCGCGAGAACGTTTCATCTCCGTGGGCAAAAACGCGTACTAAAACAATTCACCGCGACTCTTGTTTTCCAACTCCTCGCGCTACTACGCTTTGTGCTTCAAGGACACGCGACTTTCAGCAAGCTGTATACCTCTACCCCCAACGGTTTCATCTCCGTGGGAAAAAACTGCAAGGCGCCAAGAATACATTTATACACTGCATGCTTCGTCCCTCTCCAGGTTTCACGTTAGTGGAGATGGCCCGAGATGCTTTTTTATCAGCGAAACTGTTTAGCAAATCATAATTTTTCCTCTCCGCATTCAAAAATACAAAAACGAAATGTCGACCCCGTACACGTGCGCACGAACCTCACGGCGACCTCCCGGCAGTTAAAAAAACCCATAAAATGACGACCGCTCCTGTGTGCGTGCCTCGCGACGACCGCCCTGCGTCCCCGGCGCACGTTTGTCAAGCCAAGAATACCCACTTAGACAGACTGGCCAAGATTGCGGTGATCGTCCGGCAGTTAAAAACACCATGAAAATGCCGAGCGCTAGTGTGTGCGTGCCTCGCGGCGGCCGCCCAGCGTCCCCGGAGGCCTGTTTCCAAACCCTTCGCTGCACAGAGCACCCACGTGACATGTGTGATGCCACTGCGCGCGGTATTCTTTTGAACGCCTGCTAATCCGAGCGAACCCGAGGACTCGATGTACAGTACTGAGCACTTGCGCTGATGGCTTGGGTTCGAGCCCCAGAAGGTCTATGTGTAGGTATTTTTTCATTGCTTTATTTTGCTATATGTTTTTTCTAAACTCAAATCTACGCGTTGTTTTTGTTAATAATGGGAATTTGGTATGTTTTAGGCAGCTTTAAGTTTGGGGCGCAGCCAATGACCACTTTAAATTTACCGTTCTCCATCGCGCAAACAGACATGTCACGTGGGTGCTCGGTGCAGCGAAGCGTTTGAAAATACGCTCCCCGGCGACCTTTTGTCAAGCCAAGCATACCCACTTAGGGATATTAGCAAAATAAAAAAAATAAATAAAAAACTCCAGCGTTCGCCGTAATCGTGGCAACAATTGCTCGGAATGAGAAAAACACGCCAAAGCGTGCGCCCATTCAAGGTAATTTCCAGTCACTATCATTTCCAAAAAAACAAAAAAAGAATGAAGGAATCTCACACTTATAGCAACAATTATGGAGTAAAGGTCATTGCGGCAGCGAAGAAGAAGCAAACCGGCGGTAATCGCGGACCTAACCGTTGTGATAGTCGTGAAGGTTGCGTACAGCTTCGCTACCTTCAAATCTTACGCGTTAGTGTGAGTTTCCTTCATTCTATTTATTTATTTATTTGTTTGTTTGTTTGTTTGTTTGTTTGTTTTTTGTTTGTTTGTTTGTTTGCGGGAAGCCCGCAACTTCCCGCAGCAGTGGTAAGCGGGTGTGAATGCGTTTGGAAGCTAGAGATTGGAAGATTTCGATGCGCACTGAACAATAATCTCTGGGCCTGACTTATTGAACTGCCCTACCGGAACAATATAATTCGTACATAGCCATACCCTCACTGCTCTTTTCTGCTACCTTACTGCCGTCCCCCATCCATGCTTTCTCCCCTTACCCCACGCATAGTAGCGGGTCAAAGCTTGTACGATCAGCAGGCGGACCACCCCGCCTTATTTTCATGCTCAATGAAATTCTTCCCTCTGTCTGTCTGTCTGTCTGTCTAAAAAACAAATCACTCTATGAGGTTTTCTACCGTATCACGTCAAATTGGTGACAAATTTTTTGGAATAGCTTCCAGAGAGTCCCTATACGCAAAATTTTCTCCCTCAGACGCAGTGGTTGGTAATTCGGATGCAGTGCGGTGAAGCAGACCCACAGAGGTCTGTTAGAGTGCAATGTAATCGACGTTTCTATGACGAATGCTTGAACACGTCGTGTGCTTCAAAATTATTCACTCTTTTTTTTCGAACATTTCAAAGTTCCCGCCAAATTTTCCATACTCATGTTAAAAAAAAAAAAATGGCACAGCCTGCACTATAGTGGTGCAAGGCTGGAGAAAGAGCAGAGCTGGGGGCCCTTTTCCCTCCTTGGGAGACCGGCAGTTGCACCTGACATAGATTTCCGAACGTGCCGCTGAAAGTTCTTTATCACTAACAGGCCAGGAGCGTTTTGTCCGCAGGCTTTGACATCTCTCCCAAAGTGGACCGCGTTAGCACGCGCTAGAACCTGCGGCAACCGGCTTCGCGAACTCGGCGTCTGCAGCGAGAGCTGCCCTGTGCTCCCCCACTTAAGGCGCAGACGCACATGTACTGTTTTAGATGCGACTGCATCTCATTCACTAGCCTGTCCCTCCATACGGCGTTGTCCGTCCACACCTCTCCCCCTGCACTATAAAAAAAAATAGTTAGCGGCGCCCGGTTTCGGTCCCACGACCCTGTGGGCGGAACGCGAGGTACATGGTGCTCTTCCCACTGCGCCACAAAACGGAGACAGAATTAAATGCTACGAACGCGCCTTATATCCTTGACTCATTCAAACTACGTCAAGAAGCTACTGATACAACGCATGATGGGGCAATTATTAACACTTGCAATAAAAGAAAAGAAGCTGCCACTCACAGCAACAATGATGGAGTAAAGGCCGTTGCGACAGCGAAGCCCCAAGCATACCACTTAGAGAGATTGACCAAGATTGGCCAATAAAACATAATAATAATCACAAAACATAATAATCATACGCGTTACCGACACGTTTCACGCGATTTCAGAATCAATCCAACGGAAACACCAAGTGAACCCCACGATGCGTCGCATCTACACAGGGTTCCCCTCGCGGGGAGATGGGCGCAATTTTTTTTGTGTGTTTTTTTTTGCGAGCTCCTCAGGTGGCACAAGCCCACGTGCAAGCCTGAACGACGCTGGGTGCTCCTCACGAGGCGCATGCTCGCGTGCGCTCGATGTTTTTTTTTTTTTTTTTTTTTGCGAGTACCGGTTGTTATACCGTATCTTAGGTTACACCGTACCGGCTGATGCATTTTTTCTCTTCGCCGGAATAAAGACAGACGAGCAAGCTTCATATGATTACGCTTCGAAGCGTAATCATGTGAAGCCCGCTAGTGTGTCTTTATTCCGGCGAAGAAAAGTGCATCAGCAGGTACGGTGTAACCAATGTAACAGAATATAAGGAAGCAAGATACGCCAGTTTTGACAGCAAAGCTGTTTAAGCTTGGCTTGGTCCGTTGGCGTTAAGAGAAAGTGTTCGCAAAAAAAAAAAGAAAGCGCCTCGTGAGGAGCATTCGGCGTCGTTCAGGCTTGCGCGTGGGCTTGCGCCACTTGAGGAGTATGTTCAATGACGTGTTATAAAAAAAACAGATGAACCGATTCGCATAATCAACACTTTCATCACGTGGCAGGAAACTACGCGATTATCAGCAATTTCATTGCCCAAGGTTCAGTAACGTATTTTGCGATTGTCATTACGAGCCGACTAAAAACTGCCAGTTTTCCACCCAGCGGCTCTTAGATGGGGTGCTGTGAAATTATTCTAAAGAGACTGAGACGTCATCAATGAAAGCCCCATAAACCGATGTTTTTTTCTTCCGTCGAACTTTGTCAGCGCTGGGAGAAAAGTAGGCTTTGTCGCTCGTCGAAGCGTTACGTGGAGAAGCGCGTTACGTGGAGAAGCAACATCTTAATTGCTTAGCGATTTTGTGCGACATCCAAGGGGCTCTAACAAGGTAGACACACAAGAAACGTGACTAAAAAGAATGTACGCCTCCTTTAATCACAGCAGTTAATTGATTCGACAATGTGTCACTTGCCAACATCTGCCTCCTCCTCATAAATTGCGGTCTTCCGCCACTGCCGCAAGGATACTAACGGCACTTTACGTGGTCGGGAACCACTGGCAAAGCCGTCTAAAATCTATTCAACCCGCGGAACTATAGATTTTACACAATGCTAAAGTGAAATTGCATTAGGAGTTTAAAACGCACGCATTTGGCAGATTAGACTAGGGATCGATCGCCCAGAGTGCAGTTCTGCGGAAGTACAACTGCGCAGCACCCTGTGGCTCAGATTTGAAAGCGCCTGCCGGGGCTGGTACGTACGTGCAAGTGCTTTCTGCGCCTGAGAGATAACCGGGGGGACAATGGGTCGTCTGCGTCGGTGCAACTTTTCACCATCGTTTGGCGCCACACTCTGATGGCGCTCGCCAGTCCTCGTCTGGCTCTCACCTCTGATGACCTCGAGGCTCTCCAGACCGCTACAAAGAAATCCCTCCTCGGCGTAAGAACACGGCGAGCCCAAAAAATTTGTTTCGTGTCAATTTCACAGCTGGCTTCAGTTAAGTGCACGTATGAACATTGCCCCTGTCTTTCATTAAATTTCATACTCCTCGCAAAAGATTTGCAGAAAAAAATAACTCCTCATTATAAAACAATTTTGTAATTCCTATGTATTCAGCGTTAGCTCACTCGACTCGTCCTGATCTTATCCAGCGTGTTGCTTTTATGACTAATTCATATTACGCCCATCCATCACGAGTGCCACTTCAATGAAAACATTTTTAAAACTTGTGGAAAAGCAAATGGGGCAAATTTAATTTTTTTTAGCTCTAACCATGTGGCGCTACCCGTATTATAAACTGCCGTCATCGTCTGTTTGTATGTGTTACTCTGAGTCTTTTAGAGTTCGATTGCTTTTATGGCTGTATGTTTTGTTGAAAGGATCAACCAAATGTATACCTTTTCAGACATGAAGCTGTGTGAGTTTGCTTTTAGTGATGTCAGAGTGTAATAATGCCAGTAATATGCACACCATGATCACTGAAACCGCTCTGTTATTATACATTGTGCGCTGTATTGCTATGCATTTAGTACTGACTATCACATTCTGTGACGCATTTTTTACACTTCAATGTACTTTTTTTTGCCCACCTGCTATGATCTCTCACGAGATTGGCAGTATCTCTAAATAAAAATAAAATATCGTCCTAATTGAATCCCGTTAGGTCGTACCAGGCGGGGAACAAGGACAGGTATTTGTACAAAGCGGCGAAACGACATATCCGGTTACAACCAAGTAGGGAATTCTAACTTAGGTGCTCGACGTGACTTCGTGTGAACTACAAACGACGGCTTGAGTAATACTTCGATAATAAGAGCCTTTGACGTTCAATAATTGACGTCTTACCCGATATAAACGCTGTTTCCCAAAAACGCCCCATTCGAAAAAATTGGGCATCTTTGGTTTGACCTACTGTCGACTTCGAAGAGAACTAGTTGATTTTGCTGAACTCAACTCATGGCGCACGCGCATTCCTTCTATTTGGTAGCTCTGATGTCTGAGAGCTTTACGTAAGGGACAGTGACGTGTCATCTCCCTTCTTTCCAGTATGGGGAACAGGATTAGAAATGGAACGACGCCTTCATTTCTTTAGAGGGATGAAGACACGCGCGCCGACGCAAATATTCCCTCCCGAAACGCCAGACAAGCTCCCCAGTAGAACTGCGAGCCTTACAGAAAAAGAGAGAGAAAGAACACACTTTTCGAGGCCTTCTGCAGCTTCGGGGCGTGTTCCCTTGTTTCAGGCTGTTATGCAAAAACCAAACATGCCCGACTACCGTGTAAGAAGCCGACACTTGTCGCGAAGGCAGCAGTGCATGTAGCGCTCAAAATCGCGAATGCCGGCCGGGGCGTATAAAGAGTAGGGAAAACAAGGCGAGAGCAGCAGAGGCCTTAAACGAAATCTTTGAGCGCCTGCTTATGTACTGCGCCGTCACACGCACACACACAAGAGAGATGAAAAATGCGAGTGGAGTGGTAGGAGGAGAATAATGTTTACAGGGATAGAAGGGATTTACTTTTAGGCGCGCTGGGTAGGGGGCTAAGACTTTTAGGGTGATCCCTCGCTGTTCGCATGTTGCCCAGCGCCGCTAAAAAGTAATAATACCTGTAGAAACAAACAAACAAACTAAAAAAAAAAAAAACAAGACGCGCCTTTTCAGCTCATCTCAATTTCTATCGAGGACGAGATGGATGGATAGAGATGGATTTATTTACGATAAAGGCGGGAATGCTGCCAACTGCTGCCGTTGGCGGCTCGCAACAAGCTATTGGGCATATGTTTATAGATAACAAAAACACGTAGCAAATTTTACAAAGATTACGAAGAGAGCTCGCCAATGAGGGAATTGCTTTTCTTTGATAACTTTGCTCGCTTCCAAATAGTCGCTCCGTTTTGATGCGTATACCTCATGAAATATTTCTTCCCGTGTTACTTTTACTTTCTTTTTTAGAATCTAGTGTTTCTCCTGTTTGTTTTTTTTTTATAAATTTGGGTGGCAGACAGCCGGCGCGGGCACAAGAAAAGCAGAAAGTGGTGCCTCTTTTTTTCGTGG
>NW_027526422.1:11262883-11317575 GCF_048455015.1 Haemaphysalis longicornis | reverse complement strand
CTTGGTACTGGCGTCATTTTCGTGAGGGATGTGATGTCAGTGAAATCTTGGTGTGTCCTAGGAGAAAACACTTTCGTGTTAGAAATTAAATGCAGAAAACGAAGAACCCTAAGTATAACGTGCTGTTTAGTACTAAAGGTTGCTTCCCCGCAAGAAGACCCTGTGTGCTGGGGTGCACCCTTTGCAGGCCGTTTGCTTTATTGTACCGGCGTCACTTCCGTGGCGGATATCACGTCACTGAAATCTTCGTGTATCCAGGCATACAACACTTTCGGGTTAATAAATAAATAAATAAACAAATAAATAAATAAATAAATAAATAAATAAATAAATAAATAAAACGCTACTTCTACGTCTACTGCTCAGTGAGGCGAGAAATGAGGCAGCGGATGACAGATGCCATCCCATTTTTGATGAACGGGCATCACTGTGGCACTGAGTGGGCAGGAACAATGCTGCACCTCTCTGTACTGTCTACCCACTCTCCGCTGCCTCTCATGACGACCAAAACGATCGTGGTCATAATGATGCTCCTGGCACTAGTCGGGGGGGCCACGATGGTGACAATGATTGAGATGAAGGTTCTGTGCAAATACCTACGGGCGTGCGCACTAGAGGACGTATCTTTTCGCTGCGAGCGAGGCATACATTTTAATCTGTGGTAAACGTTTCAGAGGATCCCTAGGCATTTTCGCGAAAGCGTTTCTTTCGGACAGGATCTTCGACGAATGTTACGCCGATGTCGACGCTAATCATAGAATCCCGACATCGACCTGACTGCAGCTACTTGTTGCAGAATCATTATCCATGCTG
Source organism: Haemaphysalis longicornis (assembly GCF_048455015.1). Lineage (NCBI taxonomy): Eukaryota > Metazoa > Arthropoda > Arachnida > Ixodida > Ixodidae > Haemaphysalis > Haemaphysalis longicornis. Next base: position 11,316,762 of record NW_027526422.1, on the reverse strand, counting down.
CCTGCGACGCCGCCTACACAGGAGTTAAAAGAGAGCTGAGACTGGCGAGAATGCGCCCGTTTTGCAGATTGCGAAAGATTTATATCGCTAACACAAACAAGCACGAGTGAGGGGTAACACTCGCTCGTCCCACACTTGGTCGTCCTTGTTCGTTTTACTGTTATAAATATTTTGCAATGTCCTACCGACAGGCCCAAGCCAATACTTCTGTAGATGCTTCGTCGGTGGTGAGGAGGTGAGAATGCGGATGAGAGCGCGTCTTCTTTCTAGACATTACATCGGTGGCCACGTGTTGTGTTTTGTTTCTTGGATCGCGATATGGAATGCGTCACAGCCCGTAGGAATAGAGCGCGCACCGAGTGTAGCTCATGAAGGAGTTGATCTTTTGGGGGGAGGAAAACTGCACGCACTCGCTGCAGTGAACGCCTGCAGTTGTGGGCTTCAGTTGAGCGTGGCGTCGGCTGTCGCACGGTGAACAGCCTCGTTTGTGTCAAGGTTGCTATGCTTTGTTGTGTCTTGCATTAACGTTGAACGTTCTCACGCTGCTTCTGCAACTTTCGGGCTCCGTTCATGAAATCGAACAACGACCTTGAAACGACCTTAGGCATACAAAGGCTGAACTATGCTGGGCGTGCAGTCAGCTGAGTGAGTGACAGACAGCACGCCGCCGGCGCGGGAGAGGGAAGAAAGGCCCAATCTCCACGCAAATCAGTGTATTTCACTAAGAAAATCCCGAGCCATCTCCACTAACGCGAGACCTGGAGAGGGGCGAAGCATGCCGCGTATAAGTGTATTCAAAGATTGTATCTCTCTTGCCACACAGCGCGCGCTGATTGGACGCCGCAGAAGCGCTAGTGGGAGGAGCAATCGCGCGATTCCTGAGGCGGTGGCGCCCTCTCTTGCGTTGAACCGGATATAAGCTATTAGAACAGAGACAGACTGGCCGTAAGCTGGCTTCGTGTCACACGCCACAGCATGCTAAGAAGTATACTTTACAGGAGAAAACCCAGCGTTTGAAACCAATTTCGAGACGGAATTTAACAAATTTCTGTTATCAATGCAATTAAACCATGATTATGCCTGTATTCTAAATAGTTTAAATCATGTTAGTATATTTTGAATCGGTTTAACTTTTATACACTTGTTTTTTCACCATCATTTGACAGCTTCATTTACCGTGGCGTCAGGAGACGCCGACAATCCGAGCCCCTAAGGTGTTCCACCTCTAAAACAGAATGACATGCCACCGTGCTGCAGTGGGCTTAAATAAGCTGCTGATGTGGATGACGACGATGACGATGATGTTTATTTGCCACCATCTGTTAACAGGAGCAGCCTAATGACCCTACACCTCTTACGCTAACGTGTGGAGAAGGCCATGACGACGATGATGATGATGATGTGGAGGGAAGGATGACTAGGGGATGCCTTCACACTCAGACAGGCAAATACATGCTTGGCACCAGCAGTAAATTATGTTCTCGGAGTAAAAGGTGTATGGGGGAAAGGGGGGGGTGGAGGAAGTGTGAATGGAGAAGGGCACAGTGAACTCAGCAACCAGAGGCACATACTCTCGTGGAACTTCTGACAGCTCGGGTCGTGTACTTGAAGCTGAACAAATACTTTGTCGTATATAATGTTTCGCTAGAACGTGAGGTTTGGTATGCTTTTTTAAGGTTTGCAGTGATCCAGACCATTCTGTTGTGAATGGGGAGGAACGTTCCAGTTGACATCGAGCGCGATAGTACAACACGGTACCAGCGCGCGAAGTAGTATATCCACTACGGCGAGCGTCGGCGCTACAGTGACGCATCATAGCGGCGTTGATGTGGCGCGTTAAACGGCGGTGGTGCCTGCGGCGGCGACATCGGCTCCAGCACGGGGGCGTGGATCGTCGCACGGCCGCGCGGTGGCGGCGGCGGCGGCGTTAGCGCGGCGTCGGCAGAGTGCGGCCGCCGAGCCGCGCTGCGCCAGTGCGGGCAGCGGCGCATGGCGCGGGTCGTGCTGCTGGCGCCGGTGCTGGTGCTGGTGGTTGGCGGGCCGCCGGCGAGCGCGGCAAGCGGGGTGCCGGGCGTGCCGGACTGGCCCGTGAAGCGCGCCGCGGCCGTGGAGGGCGACGTGGTGCTGGGCGGCCTGATGATGGTGCACGAGCGCGAGGACAATCTCACGTGCGGGCCCATCATGCCACAGGGGGGCATCCAGGCGCTCGAGTGCATGCTCTTCACGCTCGACTGGGTGAACCGGCAGCCGGACCTGCTGCCGTTCTCGCTGGGCGCCTACGTGCTGGACGACTGCGACAAGGACACCTACGGCCTCGAGCAGGCCGTCGACTTCATCAAGGGTGAGCAGCGCACGCCGCCGGCCCCACGTCGTCGCCTGCCGCCGAGGAGAGAGACCGCGCTCTCGCTTGGGCTAGGTTTGCCTTCGTGGCATCTGAGCCGAGGCCGCACGAAGGCGCACCTCGTCCGGGCGAGCGCCGGCCGCCTTCGCCATCGATCCGGCTCTCCCCGTTCGCGCGCCGCCCAGGACAGCATGCCGCATCCCCCTCCTCCCGCCTGCGCATTCTCCCGCATTGCCGGTGCTGCTGGCCATGGCCTCCCATTACGCCGCACCGTTTCGCGCTGCAATCTCGCCGTTTCGCTCAGGACAGCATGTAACGGATCACCGGACACATGCCACGCGAACAGGCCCTCCCCGCGCGCGGCTCGGGGACGGGGCTGGGCATGCGCGCCGCCCTGCGGTCCGCTTGGCTTGCAACAGGTGCCCACCCGCGAGCTGCGGCAACAGTTTGCGCTGGCCGCTAACGCTCGTGCGCGAGACGCGTCGCCCGTCATGCGCCACGGAGAACGCACCTAGCGCTCGCAACTGGGTTGCGGAGGCTGCGAAGATCCCTCTCCACCCACCGAGGCTCCTTTTTCGGCTCTTCAGGCATGCGGGGCTGTGTTTGTGCTTCTACACGAAACGGGCATTATTTTTACCCTGGAAGGGACAGTGGAATGCGCCGCTTACGCGGACGACGTTGTAGTAATCGAAGAAAGGACTGCAGTTTACGATTCATTCTATTGTTTCACAACGTCAAAGCTATGCTGTGGGTCTACATCCACTGTCAACACCCCAAGCACGCAGTTTACCAGTGAAAACGAAACAAGCTAAGGACACGTGAAATGATCACACTTAAACGGACCTGAGGAGCTGAGCCGGAGTAAGCTTTTACCAATATAGGATGGATCAGATTTTCAGACTTATGGAAATCCTAGAATCGCGCGCTAATTGTGACGTGGAATTTAGAAAAACACAGAGATTACAAATTATAATCCATAATTCTTTGCTCGTAAAGATTATTGCCCCTTTTCTTTCAGAAGCATCACAATGTTATTACTTCCTCTGGCGGTAGCGAATAAATGCCACGAAATGGTAGGCAAGCCATGGTAAAGGCTGTGCCAAAGCCGGGCCCCATACCATCGCATCTCAGTCCTGATTAGCTTGGAATGGGCCTATCGCAAGCACTGATGTCACTTCATAGCGTCCGTAAATCTGGGCTATAAAACAATTGGTCATTCATCCTAATCTACATTTGCGAACTTAAGTTTCTGGACAATTAGTGGGTTAGCTGAAGAACGTCCACTCCTTGCGTATTTGTCAATGGTGTTCAGAGAAGGGAACGAAATTACTTTTGCCGTTAGAGACTCTCACCTGCACAGCCTTGCAGAATGCGTGTTCAAAGCACCGCCTTTTCTCCCGAATAATTCACCCTTTTGCGTAAAACACAAAAACGATGAAATTGCACAGAACATTTCTTCCCTGCTACATTAGTTGCGGTATATGAGGGATGGGATTGGTGCATAAATACAGCGCAGAGAAAGTATGATTGATTGATTGTGGGGTTCAGCGCGCGACGCAACGCAGGCGATGAGGCGCGCCGTAGTGGAGGGCTCCGGAGTAATTTTGACCTTCTGGGGATCTTTAAAGTGCACCGAAATCTCGTGCACACGGTCGTTTTTGCTTTTCACCTCTATCATGAAAGCGGCCGCCGCGGCCTAGAATCGAACCCGCGTCCTCGTGCTCAGCAGCGCAACGCTTTAGCCATTGAGCAACCGCAGCACGTAGTAAGAAAAATTACCTCGGAGACCTTAGATAAAGGAGGAATGAACTTGCGATTCTTAACTTATCCGCCAATTCCTCGCGTCGACGAAGACGAGAATGAAAATTATATTGTTTTAATTAGCACAAGTTTGTTCTTACAGCGGAGCTGTTATAGGCTAGCCCCCGTTTTTATCCGTCCGTATACCGAGAAAAGCCGCTCTCCTCCTCTGCTCGGCACGCCCTCTCCGTTCGACCACCTGTTCGCCTCAGGCGATTCGTACTTGGATATAAGGTGGCGTATATTGCCCCTGAAAGTTTGTCTTGTGGGCAGGGCATTTGTATTTAAAAGTGAAGCTCCCTTTAAAGAGAGCGATGTAAGGTTGGTCATGTAAGCTGGCTTTCCCCCATTTTGGGTTCCACAGTGAAGCCTACCGATAATCCCGCTGAACGCTTTCCCGGCCCGACGGCGCGGTTTGCGGTCAAACAAGAACTCACAAACAGCTTCGATGGTCGTCCAGTTTCACAGAGTAGAAAGACACTGGTCCTTTTTTGTACAGGCATTGCGAAACACTGGCAACTTTTATTGTAAACAGTGACGTTGCAAATCTTACCATACGCCTATATCGTCCGTCTACTTTGCACAAACGTCTCGTGCAAATGGGCAATTTTGCGCGTCTCCTACGCAAAGAATACAACCGTGAAACGGAATTTTTAGCTAATCGGCAAAATGCCTTAGAAAGCTTATTTCCAACCTCATTATCTGTGCAAGGATTTTATAAATAAGAGGATTGAAGACATAAATAAAAAATAAGAGAAATGACCACCTAGCGTTTAGCGTATTTGTCAATCCCTTCGAATAGACAAAGACGAATGCGAAGATGGCATTGTTTTGATTATAGCTATTTTCATATGCGTAGTCACAATGCCAAAGACTGATCACTTTTATTGTATACACCAAACCCTGCAAAGCTTACTTTGCGTCCTTTTGTCTTTCTACGTTGAAAAAAACATCTCGTGCAAAGGGTCAATTCTGTGTTTCGCCTACTCAAGCAATACAAGCGTCGAATCCAAGAACCGAGCACGAAATTTAGAGCTCACCAGCACAATGCATTACACAGCTACCTTGTTACCTTAGATTCTGCTCTGGGCAGATATCGTATAAATGGCCTGGCATGCATGCCTTAAGGGCTTCTTTTATAGCTGCGAGTGTTGCTTCATTTATTAAATTATGAGTGGTGGTTGACGATGACATGAATGCGGTCCGGCTGATATTAGCAGAAAAACGAAATTAGCACCGCTTCACCCTGTGAACGTGCATGACCAGTGGAGCTGTGTGGAGATTTTCGATTGCTCATAAACCCCATCTAAAACAGCATCATTGGGCCGGGGAAGCGTTCGGCAAGTTTCTGCGTAAGCTTCACTGCGCAACGTGCAATGTAGAAAAGCCAGCTTACAAAAACCAAGCTTTCCATAATTTTTTAAAAGTCGGATTCACTTTTAAACTGGAGTGCATAGCTGAGAAGACGTACTCAGGGCTAATATACGTCATCTTATATGAAATTATGGAGCACCGGAGGCGAATTGGGGTCCGAAGGGGGCGGGTGTGCCGAATTGAGAAGAGGAGCGGTTTTTAGCGTAATACGGACGCAGAAAAAGGTGAAGCTGCCTATAACAGCTCCGCTGAAAAAGCATGACCCCAGAGTAGCGGGCACTCATAAAGAACCAACCAAGGTTTGATAAAATGGCTGACCTACGAGTAGCTTTATTCTGTCCGCAATTTCACCCCCTGAATAAAACAATCAATACTTTATTCACTCACTCAGTTTGGATATATGCATCAACCAGTGACTCCAATAAAATTTCCTATGCGCATTGTGGCAGTCTCAATTAGAAACAGTTTTTACGATATCCGAAAACGCAGGCTTAGAATCCGAATGAGTCACAAGAAGCCAGAATTTACATTTTTAAAACAATAAACTACGTTATTTTAAGTCTCAGCTTGGTACCGTCATCACGCCTATCGTTTGAACAACAGCGAATGTCAAAAACAGCACGATTTCCCTTCGCCTATGCGCAAACGGCACAAATGTGCGTTCATTACTAGTTCCGGCTGCATTATGCACAATTACTGCCGACTAGAGCTAATCGACTGCAGCTTGAAATAGCCAAGAAACCATCAACATGGATTGTATGCTCTTTGACGTCACAAAATGTCGTCGTAAAAAAATCTGCATTTGGACTCAACCGTACTGGGGTTTTGAAAAACGCGCCTCTTCAGCTATTGTGTTCAGAATCGATCGATCTGGCAAAAAAAACTACCAAAGTTCTCAACATGGCTAACGCAGCGAATAGGGAAAGTTGGTCTGAATTGGCCTCGTAAAACAGCGCAAACAACCACGTACGGAGAAAAGGAAAGACGCGCAGCGCTTGTGTTTCTTTTGGCCTGAATCGCGTTATCGCGCCCTGACGCTGCAAGATTACTGCGCTCCATCGCCCGCAAAATCACGCTTTCTCTTTGGAATACGCGGGAGTTTTCGAACTCTCATTTGTACTCGCTCGATCCCGGCCTTCAGCGCCACTTATACATTAACATGCCACGCTCGGATGTCACCCTACTGTGGATAGGAGTCGCTTTCACCAAATCTTTCTTTTTTACAATCACCATGGCTGACAGCCCTGCTTGTGACGTGTGTCAACTCTTTTGTCACTGGGCCCGGTTTGCAACGCACAGGAAGAACCTGTCAATTGCACTCCGGAAGCTCGACAACCAGTAGTTAACTGCGCATACTGTTTTATGCCACAAGAGTTGCCCATCGCAGTCCCAAGAGGCCGAAAAAGCATTACAGTTAAACCTGGATATAACGAAGTTGACAAAAATTCTCAATTTTTCGTTACATCCAGGTTTTGGTTACATGCAGGTTTCGAGTTAAAGCTCGCGTGAATGAAGCAGAAATGAAACCAGAATGACAAAATGAAATGGCGACAAAACGAAAGTGAAATTCACATCAGTGGTGGCGAACTCACCTTTCAGGGATTTATTTCACAGCAGAAACTGCGTGATTTGCTCTGGCTGCATTCCAATAGCTGTCACTACAAGGCCCTCCGAAGAAGCACTTAGGTGTCACTTTTGCCTTTTGAGACTTTTTGGTGCCCTAATGCGTTTCAAGGACCGAACTTGCGCTTAAAGGGCGCCTTTCAATGAATTTGGTGAACTTTAGGTTCTCTTCTGCACTCAAAAATGGTGAGATGGTGCTAGCGGGGATACTGCACCGGGTGGAGACGTTCTTCTTTCTCGCCGGCGGAGACGACATTTAAAATTGCGAGCTGGCCTTGAAAGCCAAACATCTTGTTTTCTGGCCGCACAATTCATCATCGACGAAGGGACACCATAGATAGCAGTGGAGACGCCCGACTACACGCCTAACGGCGGTCCTGTCGTTTGCGGTGCGGGCGAATGTATTTAAATTAGTGCATTTCTCCAGCCGTTGTTTCAGAAAAAAAGTGCAAAAACAATGATTAATCAGAGTATCTTCAGACGATTTTTTAAAAAAAGTGCAGAAAACAATTACTATTTAGCTTAGCGGGTTTGTTGAATCAAGGTTAATCGTCGCAAGGCCTTCGTCCCAAACACATGGGCTTCAATGGGGCTAGCAATGGGGGGGGGGGGGGGGTGATGGAGGCGAAAAGCAAAAACGCCCGTGTGTACGAGATTTCGGCGCACGATAAAGATCCCCAGGTGGTCAAAATTAATCCGGAGCCCTCCACTACGGCGCGCCTCATCACCTGCGTTGCGTCGGCGCGTTAAACCCTACAATCAATAAAATAAAAAAAAAAACTTCGTTAGATCCAGGTTTAACTGTACTTCATTTTTTAAACAACAGGCTTGTCTGAACGATTGTAGGGACACCGTGTACCATCTTTCATTCGTCATTTGGCTACTTTACCTGTTATGTTCTGGGCTGTATTATCGACCATGGTTTTGTTTTTGTAGTTACCTTTGCTATATCTTTTCTCGCTACTCGGACTCCACTCCTCCGTATTCTACATACTGTTTCTTTTTCTTAAAGCCCCCCCCCCCCCTTCCCACTTTCCACGCATAGGGTAGCCAACCGGACCCATACCTGGTTAACCTCCCTGCCTTTCATGTTCTGCTTTATGTCTCCTTCCTTCTTTCCTCAGTTCGTGTGTGTTTGCGCTGTTTTACTATAGATGGAAAGTTCGCATTCTGTAGGCTATTGGCGAAATAGACTCCTTGAGTACTATTCTAACTTTCCAGCAATGCCTGTTTTCTGAATTGTTGTCAAACTCGTTTTACAAAGCTACCTTAATACAAGCTACAAGATGCTTTCGCAACTTGCTGTTAAACTTTATTGGTGGGAGCATTACTGCTGCATGCCTTTATTATCGGAGGTTCGCGGCTTGGGCTTCAGTGTACGGACCAGCAGCGTTTAAGTAGTTTTATGCTCGGTGAAAATTCGGGGTAATGACAGTTTTGAGAGATTTCTGTCAATGACGGGCTCGAAAGTCAGCAGCGGTACTCTGTATACATATGACGCAAGCTGTACGTACGCGACTACAAGAAAACAAAAAAGAAAACGAGATAACTCTCCTCATGTCAGGGAAGAGGCGGACGAAAAAGAGGTTAGAACATTCCTTATAGATTACCCACACAGCAAAACCTTTCTAACATTTGTTCTTTCCCTACTTTAGCAGTATTTCAGCCACTAAGTAGGACGCATATCAGCCCCAAAATTATATTTCACCACAATTGCAACAGACAATGACGAGTCGACGTTCATTTTTTCCCGAACCACCCTTCTAATGCTGTCATTATTGCGCAGATTGTACGGTTAAACATGGATTAACGAACCTCTATGCAACGAATTTCTGGATTTAACGAAGCTTTTCAATCCCCTATTGCCAGCCCCATTAAAGCCCATGTGTTTGCGATCTCTATGTAACGAAGGCATGGGAACGGTTAACCGTGATGTAACGAATTCGCTTCGCTGATGAGTCATTGGTATTTGCCCTTTTTCTGAGAAATCGGCTGGAGAAAAGCAATAGTTTAGCTAATTTCGCCCGCACCGCAAACTACCGTGCGTTTCCACGTGTGAGCGCGGTTTCGGTTAGGTGCTAGGCCTGCTTGTCGGCGTGTAGTCGCACGTGTACACTGCTATCTATGGTGGTGGTTCGTCGGTGATGAGTTCTGCTGCCAGAAAACAATAAGTTTTGTCTTTTGAAGACAAGCTCGCTATTTTAAATGCCGTCTCTATTGGCGTGAAAAATAACGACGCCACCCGGTACAGAATCCCAGCAAACACGCTCTCACTGATATTGAGTGCGGAAAGGGGCATAAAGTTCATCAAGTCCACAAAAAGGCGCCCTTTCAACATACGTTGCTCCTTGAAACCCGTTAACTCACCAAAAAGGGTCAAAAGACAACAGTGATACTTGAAGGAGACATGAAGACAAAACACAAGTTTGGTTCATTCAAAAGATTGGCTCGTTAGAATCTTACTGACTCTACTTTAAACGTAAACTTCGTTCAAATAAGCTATATAATTAGGAAAAAATTGAATGTCCATGCGACCCACTAGCTCATTTCCCAAAACAGAACCTATGATTTCATACCAGCCTGCTCTGCGATTGGTGGAGGCCGGCTAAAGCAAACGCAAATTAGGCAGGGCTTATAAGCTTGCCGAACGAGCTATTTCCGCCTAAATGCAATGCATGTCTATTTTACAGCACTAAGAATGGTGCGGAAACCAACAAAAGTTACGAAAATACACGTAAACATAGAAGTACCGATGCGCACTGCTGTTGGTACTGGGCTCACTATGCTTGTTTTTGGCTGCACAGCCGTTCGACGCTTCGGAGTTGTCTTATACGACGCCAGCCGATTGGTGTAAGCGACGTTCTCTTACGTGTTCTGTTTGTCAAGCATACCTCATGTTTCACGAAGCGATTACTTTCTACCGTAACAAAAACAAGCCAGGTGTAAATACGGTCAAAAACAAAGCAACGTCGGAGTGCTGAGTATGCTAGCGCCACCTGGGAGGTTTAACGGCAAGCATGGCTGCAGAGCCTGGGGCAGTGGAATTTTGTTTGTATACGCGTCGTTATGACTTCATTGTCATCATCATCATCATCATCATCATCACCAGCCTATCTACGCCCACTGCAGGGCAAAGGCCTCTCCCATTATTCTCCAATTACCTCTGTCCTGTGCCAACTGTGTCCAATTTATCCCCGCAAACTTCTTGATCTCATCTGCCCATCTAACTAAGAATGTAACGCCTTTGTAGACTTCATTGTAGACGCTACCAAAACACACGATTTGGCGTAGTGACTAAGCTCGTAGTGACGAAGCTCGTCCAAAAGCATCGGGCGAAAATCACGTTGTTTCCAGCGTGAAATAAATCTTCGAAAGGTGAGTTCACCTGCACTGATGCCTACCATTTTGGTTTCGTTTTTGCTTCGCTCACGCGAGCTTGAACTGGAAACGCCATGTGATGAAAAATTGGGAATTTTCGTCAACTTCATTATACTCATGTTTAACTTAATTCTTACAAGGATTGGAAAGGTCGTTAGCTTTACTTTCACGCTTTTTATTTGAAGTCATTACGCAAGCAAATTTAGACGTTAATTAGGTGACGTTCGAGCAACTGAAGGGTTGCTCTGCATGGGGCGACGAGTTTTCAAGAAATTTGTATATTTTTATGAAAATTACACGTAAAGAGAGGTCGTGCGTACGCTTGCAATAAAACAAGCACAAACACGCACGCTTCTTTATTTCTCTCCATTGATCCCCGCTTTATGACAAGAACATTGTTTCTGTTCCTCACTTAAAAGCCAGTTTCGCACTTTTGCTCGCTGAAGAAGAGGCCCGTTGCGTTCAAAAAGACCAGGAAGACAAAACACAACTTTGATCAATTTGAAAGAACCAGTCTTTGGTAACTCACTCATCTCCATCCTAACAAGAAATACGGTTTTAACTTCAAAATAAAAACCCAAGAAATGCTACAGTTAGACCTGGACGTAACGAACCTCTATGGAACGAATTCCTGGATTTAACGAAGTTTTTTTCGATTCCCCATTGCCAGTCCCATTGAAGCCCACGTGTTCGGGACCTTTATGCAACGAAGGCGTTGCGGCGGTTAACCATGATGTAACGCATTCGCTACGCTGATGAGTCACTGTTTTTCGCACTTTTTCTGAAAAATAAGCTCGAGAAATTCACCCATCTAAGTACTTTCACCACCACCGCAAACCTCATTATTGGTTAGGTGCTAAGCCTGCCTGTCGGTCCATTGACGCGCGTCTCCACTGCTATCTGTGATGTCGGTTTGTCGGTGATAAGTTCTGTTGCCAGAAAGTGAAAAGTTCCAGACAAGCTCACATTTTAATTGCCGTCTCCGCCGGTGCGAAGACCGGTATCCCAGCAAGCACAATTTAGCGTGTGGTAAACAGCATCAAACTCACGAAAAGGCGCCCTTTCATCACAAGTTTGGCCCTTGAAAGGCGTTAAGGCAGCGAAAAGTGTCAAGAGGCGAAATAAATACTTAGCTTACGTTGGTGAACACGGGGGGGGGGGGGGGGGGGGGGGGTAAGTGCCTTTTGCTACCTCGGAGTGCCGAGTAGTGACGAAGCTCGTGGGAGAGCAGCTGGCGCAAATGACGCAGTTTGCACTGTGAAATAAATCCTTGAAGGGTGGGCTCACCTGCACTTATGTCTAGCATTTTGGTTTCATTCATGCTTCATTCACGCGAGCCTTAACTCGAACCTGCATGTAACGGAAACCTGCATGCAACGAAAAAAAAAAATGAAAATTTTGGTAAACTTCGTTATATCCACGTTTAACTGTACAACACTTTAAATTTCGCGCCACAGTTACGTAATATGGGCAGGAGCGACGTATTATGGGCCAGCACTGAAAACGTAGCAATCAGTGTGCGAACGTGACGTTGGCATTCAAACGGCACGATCAAACAGAACTAGAGGACCCACTACAATCGTCCAGTCCCTCATCTCTGTGGTGGCTTAGGACGGCGGCAGCCAATCGCACAAGCAGGATTCTCTGACGTCACAGAGAACTCGCCGGAAAGTGTCGAGGGAGGCGCCACCATTTGATACCTTTTCTGTAGTATCTCTATTATTTGTTTTAAGCTTGCGATGGAATTGGTATCATTGTTAACATGACAAAGCAGTTTTTTTAGTGAGCCAAACATAAGTTGTATCTTGATGGCCCCTTTAACGTGCGCCGAAATCTCGAGAAACGGGCGTTTTCGCTTTTCGCGAACATATGAAAAGCAGCAACAGCTCCCAAAAACGTGAAACGCTTCAAATAGCTGCGAGTTGAATTAAATTTACGGTCGCGGGTTCGATTCCCGGCCGCGGCGGCCGCTTTTCTGATGGAGGCGAAAAGCAAAAACGCCCGTGCGTACGAGATTTCGGCGCACAATAAAGATCCCCAGGTGGTCAAAATTAATCCGGAGCCCTCCACTACGGCGCGCCTCATCGCCTGCGTTGCGTGGGCGCGTTAAACCCCACAATCAATCAATCAATCAAGCAATGAAATAAATTTACGATATCCTCTAAAAAGTATACTTTCGAGCACTGTAATTATAATTTCAGCGCAGAATGTATTGCATGCCTTCTAAAGATGAATATACAGTCGTTCTGAAAAATATATCGTGATATTTTCACCATCATTATCTTGCACCGGACGAAAACTGACTGTACTTACATTCGGTTTCATTGGGTATTCGATTCGGCGATGAAGTTTAGTATGAATTCAGAACGCGTGCAATCCCTGTATCATTAAGCGAACGGTATACGTCGCAAATAGATTGGTTATGAGGTTTAGCGCGCCGGCGCTACACAGACGATGAGACGCGCCGTAGTGGAGGCCTCCGGAATAATTTTGACCACCTGGGAATCTTTAACACGTGCGTCTACATCTCGAACACACGGGCGTTTTTCGCTTTTCGCCTGCGTCAGAAAACGGCCGCCGCGGTTGGGAATTAAACTCGCGTCCCTGGTCTAAGCAGCCCAACGCCTTAGCCACTGAGGCACCGCGACGGCCGTACACCGCGAATAGGTCAACAAAAACGGCACAAGATGGCCTAAGTATTTTCATCATGCCAAATATCGTCTGAGCCTCTGGAAGCCAAAAGGCGACGGCTGTTCCACCGAAACAATCTAACACTTCTCGCTGAGCCATCTCACAGAAAACAAAACCTACTTACCGACCGGATCGATAAGCAGAGCCTAATAAAACCAACACGCCAACTCGCTTTGTCGCAACAGTCGCTAATTCGGGGCGTCACACGCCCTGAACGCACACAGACGATCTCGTGGCATCGTGCACAGGGACGTCCGCTAAGCCTTCCAGCGTCGTTACAACAGCGACGCTGTTCTCGGAACCGCTGAAGACCAACGATATACGCATACGTTGCCAAGGTTTATAGAGTGCTGCGCAATGCCAGCAACCCGAGTTATGAGTTGCGGCATATTACGAAACGGCCGGCATGAGAAGGTGTATATAGACTAGGCAGTCGGCGGTGGCTTCAGAGAGTGAGCGCGCAGCCAAAGCGAAGGGAGTTGACGTCTATGCAGTTGTTCACCGCTTTTTTCAGGTATTCACCATCGACAGACGGCGTCGTAACTTGGGGTAGCACAAAAAGATTGCCGTAGCAAAAGCAACTAAATTCCCCGAGATGCTGGCTGGGAGCACCCCTTTAACTAAATAGTCTCCGTCCCAGTATTCACGCCGTTCAAGCCATTTACATGTTCAGGGGCCACTCAGTAGTCCCAACCTAGCTACGAGTGTCGCAAGAGCGGCGCTAATAACTACGTCCACATCGGTGCCGACTGCATAGATCTAATACAGGCGATTTCGCAATGTTGCGTTCGCAATGCATGCGCATTGTTTCTGGGATTTCGAAACAACCTCCTGGGCTGCAAGCCCAATTAAGCCGACCAGGGCTTGGAAAAGACAACGCCGGATTATCAAAATAACCGCCGCATTCTCAACGTCACGCGCATGTCTGAAACGGATCCTAGCAGAATCAAAAACCGGCTGCATTTGTCTAATTGCGAGCGCGAGGAATAGGGTCCGGAGGAGTTTTCGTTCTCAAGCGGTCCCCTGACCTGTTTTCAGTGGGCCGTACATCGATAGCTCGCTGGCCCCTCTGGTCGTAATCGTCGTTCCTGCACTTAATATCATTAACGGGAACTTGCTAAGGCGATTACTGCCCTCCCGAAGCGCGTAAGTGAGGTTCGCGTGCGATTATTGCGATAGCGGGGCTACGCTCGCCTAAGCACTTTCTAGCTACTTCCACGCGTGTTGGAAAATCGTTACTGCCCCCCTCTCTACCCTCCGCGACCCTTTGACCACACGCTTTTATATTTATGGCTCTAAGAGAACCGAGTTAAGTACCCCCTCCCCCTACCCCAACTCTCAATGTCCTTCCTTTTCTCTTTAAAACTCGATTTTTTATTTTCCCAGAGTTCTGCCGTACACCCATTTTGTGCGAGTTAGAAAAGCTGTTCGTTTCTTTCCCGGCGCTGTAAGCAACCGGAGACCACAAAACTTTCCCGCTGATCTCTTTTCCTCGATTCTAATCTTTCCTAGGCGCAACGATTACACCGATCTTGGCGGGCACCGTGTCGCCGTGTCTGGCAGAAAAATAGAGGTGACCTAATACTGCGTGAATCTGCCGTTAAGTTTAGTTTTATTTTTCCACCCCGCAGCTTTTTTCTCTCTAGCGCTGAAAATACTTTCTTTCACGCTCTGAAGGCGGCGAGCGCACACTATACCGGAGAGGCTGCTTCCGGAGCCCTGCCAGTAATTAATTTTTTTCGGGGCTCTCGATACTATGAGCTTAGGTACAGCGCCAAGAGTGTTGCCGTGGCAGAAAAAAAGAAATAATGTTGAAGAACTTCACCTTGCGGTGTGGTCCGGTGACGAGACTTTTGCCTAAGCTTCAGGGAGTGGATGAAGGGATTCAAAAAGGATGTGCGAGATGACGGAGAGTAAGGGGAGGCGTGCAGACAGTGTGGTGAGCAACAAATCAAACGCCGACACGCCAAAATGAGCGCACCAATCCCAGGATCTCGAGGCAAAAGAAAGGTCAGTGTGCGGTCATTTTTAATAACGAAGCACCGGCGTTCGTCATCTCTATGAAGGAATAATATTTGCGTTCTCAGGTTCTCACTTTAACATCCACGCTTACAGCATGAACGAAGGCGTTTTTGCAAATCTTTAAGGATTTACCCCTCAGCCGATCGCAAGAAATATTTATCTACAAGGCACTTGCCAACAGGGCCACTACACCTCATATCCTTCATAAATGGCATACACTTTCTGACCGGAAGAAGGGCATTGGCACAGCTGCCCCCTGGACATGTACCTTTTGTCACACTGTGTGTGAAGCAAACATGGACCATCTTGTTCTGCGCTGCTCCTCTTTTGATATTCATAGACTGAACCATGATGTTTTTCAAAATTCAGATATAGAAGCATTACATAGGGACATTCTCGAACATCCTCAACACCTGGTGACCGTAGCCCAGTTCGGCGTTGCCAGTGGCCTGGCGAGCGTGGTTTAGTGGGCGTCTACCTCCCTCCCTATTCCCCCTTTTCCCCCTCCAGCGACCTTCGGTCCTCCCCTTCCTAATAATAGAATTTATCATCATTTCGAACACGTGGTAGATTCTCCGTGCATGCGGCGTCGCGTTCAAACTCTGCACCACACGGCCAACCACCCACACCCCTGCGTTCTCCCCCTGGGCGCGCTTTCCTGCGCGGCACCCGCGTCTGCATTGTGCCGCCGCGTGCATGGCCGTTACTCGGTGCAGCCGGCCGAGTGGGGCGGTGTCCGCGCAGGCTCCATGGGCAAGATCGACGACGGCACCTACCGCTGCCCGGACGGATCGAGCCCGGAGCGCATCAAGCAGCGGGTCATCTCGGGCGTGCTGGGCGCTGCCTCCTCCGTCACCTCCATCCAAGTGGCCAACCTCTTACGACTCTTCAAGATACCCCAGGTGCGTACAGTCGCCCTCCGTCGCACGTCTCCGCTACTCCTTCTGGCGCTGACAGACGCGTTCTTTTCGGGTCAACTCTCGCCACCGCTCCATCACTTTCCTAGCCGCCAGCGTGTGCGACGAAGCGGTGGAGGAAGACGCGGAAGGGAAGAGAATCGCCCGCGCGCTTCGCGGCCCAGAAGGCTGGAGCGCTGCCTTTGTTCTGACTTGCAGAAAGCCCCGTCTCTCCCTAGGCTCTTGTACCGAAAGAAAGGCACTCGTTCGTCTTAATCTGCATACGCAAGAAAGCCAGCTCCCTTTCTGACGCATCGCGCGACGACCTTTGGAGACATCGTGGTGTCACGACGCGGCGGTAAGAAAGGAAGGCAGAGAAGTCGACGGGCCTCAGCTGGCTCGCCGCGGTTTCTCCACCCGATCCCGCAAACAAACGCCTCGCAGTACACAGGCGGACGCACACTCGGCATTAATCTGCGCCGCCTTATTTACGGGCGTCCTGACCCGCGAAAATTGGTCGTTCCCCGCAAGCACGCTATTTTCTCGTCACCGAGCGCTGCCACTGAACGAGAGTGGATATCGCCGAGGGGCACGCGTGCTGGTTTTTTTCCCCCTGCCGTATATATAGCGTGAGCTTCGCGTGCTGACTGGGCTAGACAAACGCGACCCTATATGTCATGCGGAGAGGTTATAACGACGCACAACAGCGATTTAGCACGCACCTAAATGCCGAAATTGTCGCCAGGTTTTGTGCGGAGAAGTGCACGATAACCAATTTCGCCTATACCCCAAGTGAAGGTGTACGGTGCAGCATCAAATGAGCTTGGCGTGAGCGCATTAAAACAAGTTGCGTCTTTTTTCGTTAAACGGCGCCGTATAATAGGCTCCGGAACGATCGCCGGGTGGCGCTGCACTCTCCCCGGAGGGGGAGTACGCCGGGCCGGCGGCCTATTCGGCACGTGCTTTTTTCGCTGCGCGCGTGCTGCATTTCTCGCGCTAGGAAGAGGGCTGGGCAAAATTTTCTTTCGACTTATGAAAGCATACACATTAGCACGTGTCCAGCAAGTTCGGTTTACACGTAGAGTAGCTACTGGGTCCATTTTTGCCGGTGCTTGTATTGTCGTCTGCTACGCGCCAGTCGAACGGCCGAGCGCCCCCGCTCCTCCGCGTCTGGCAAGTGCACGCGCAGCTCGCGCTGTCTCCCGCACCGCCTGAGGCATCCAGCCTCCTACTCCCGAATGCGAACAAAAGGCGACCGCCGGCTGCGCGAGCCACTTAAGCCAGCACGTATGTACAAAGAGCGGCGGGAACACTCCTCACTAGCCCGAAACGAAAAGATGAAACTGAAAGCGAAAAAAAAACCCCATATTGTTGCATGGTCAGCTGCCACGACAGTAACAAGGCGAAAGAAGAGGATCCATTCGTTAAATTCTGCATATTCCCCGCGAAAGCGCACCAAAAGGATAGACGGTAAGCATGGATCACTGCAGTTCGAAAGGTGAAATAAGTTGACACATTTTTGTTTGTATCTGTGTGCTTTCAGTTTACATTACCCGGCTTTGAAAATGCGAACTAGTGTTCTAACGAGTCCTCCCCTCTACACTTTTTTTAATGCATGCTGCCAATGATTGTTTTCCGCTATAATAAATAAACTTCGGAGTTGTTTATAAACAGCTGGTGCCGTTCGATATCGTCCATATATAACACAATAGGTTGACATTTTGCATGGGTGAAAAAAAAAATAGTTTCTAGCGATTTAACTGGCTGTAGTAGCTCTGGTCCGTCTTGTCATTGTGACTTGTGTTCTGGACGGAATTGCTGCGTTGTTCGCTTTTTTACCACATTTAGAAATACTGGTAATTAAAAGAGGTATACACCAAATTCTGTATATTAGAGTAATTAAAAGTTATACGTCACAAGCTGTTCTGTTGTTTCCGTCAACTGTCACGCTAACCCATACTTGTACTCCAAGCGGGTGACTAACATTGCGAACAAAAATTTCTTCAAGGACAAGTAAAATGGAAATGCGGCGCTGTCAGCGCACCCCTTAATTAGCGTGTGCCTTTCTAATGCGTTTTTATAAGATGCAGCTGATTGTTTCAAGAGTAAGAAATAACCTATTAACCATAATCAATCACGTTTATCTTACATTTCTTGCACGCGTCAGTGTTTCTGCAGTCCAGAAAGTCCGGATGTCAGAAGCGCGAGCACGCGCAGGGAGTAACAAACAAGAGAAAATTCCCCGCATTTCCCCGAGGGGAAGAATGTGAAAGTGCGAATGCACGAGTTGAATTTGCGCGGTTCGGTAATGTTCGCGAAAGAGAGATCACACACACACACAGACACACAACTACAAAGAAAGAAAGATGCATTTATTCACAGACACCTATTTGTGTTGTCGTTGTGCTTGATTGCTAGAGCGGATCTCAGCTTTGAAATTTCGTGTCAGTACTCCTTTAAGCGGGTGCATTAGCCCTTCTCACGCCCGATTCCTGGCCGATCCCCCACGTGGGTATGTGCCATGTCAGCGGCCAGGCAGCGCGCGCCCATCTCCCCCCGTTGCCAAGGAAGACGAGGAGATTCCTGGCCAATCCCCCACGTGGGTATGCTATGCGGACATCGCCGGTGGACGCAGGTTCAGGGTCGCTTAAGAAGTGCATCGCACTTAAAAGTACGCTGTGACCAGCTGAACAGCTGTCGCCTTGCAGAAGAAAAGAGCAATCGACGACCGCCGAACAACGCGTTTCCCCCCTTAAAATCGTCGGGGCAGTCTGCCGGTCGAGCGGCGGGAAGCAGGCGGCGCGTCTGTAGCAGACGACAAGACAAACGTCGACAAAAATGAACTCAGTAACTACTCTACGTGTAAACCGAACTTGCTGGACACGTGCTAATGTGTATGCTTTCATAAGTCGAAAGAAAATTTTACCCAGCCCTCTTCCTAACGCGAGAAATGCAGCACGCGCGCAGCGAAAAAAGCACGTGCCGAATAGGCCGCCGGCCCGGCGTACTCCCCCTCCGGGGAGAGGGCAGCGCTTCCCTCGCCCGGCAAACTTTAGCTTCGCCTCCCTATAGCGTACTTTGAAGTGCGCGCACGAACGCACGCACCCACGCACGCACGCACGCACGCACGCACGCGTGCGAGCACACACACACACGCACGCACAGACGCACATATATGTACAGGTGCCATCATAAGAAACTGCAACAAGGATTCCTGAATAGCAAAAAAGATGTGTCTTACTGGCTTTATGACAGCCATTACCGGTTCACACGAAGCTTATGCTATTAGGGAGGACTCCCTTAAACGCACATCGATGCAGCCGGGCAGTTCCCGGGAGAAGAAATTCCTGCAAATTTACGAGACCATGTTCCAATAACTTTTGTTGGCACCTGTACACCGTGCTGCTATACTTCAAGGAGAAGCGTTCGCTAAAACTCGGGTTAAAAATTCTTCAAGGCTTGCGAGGATAAAACTATTGATTGATTGATTGATTGATTGATTGATTGATTGATTGATTGATTGATTGATTGATTGATTGATTGATTGATTGATTGATTGATTGATTGATTGATTGATTGATTGATTGATTGATTGATTGATTGATTGTAGGGTTTAACGCGCCGACGCAACGCAGACGATGTGGCGCGCCGTAATGGAGGGCTCCGGGTTAATTTTGACCACCTGGGGATCTTAAACGTGTGCCGAAATCTCGTGCACACGGGCGTTTTTGCTTTTCGTCTCCCTCAGAAAAGCGGCCGTCGAGGATAAAACTAGTCGACCACAGACTGGGTCCTAACGAAATGTTTTAAGACTGAGATGTCTTTGCAGAAGCGTAGTCTGTGAAGCGTCCCCTGCCCCTCAGAAGTGTTCTGCCTCGGTATCCAAGTGGTCACCGGTACTACACTCAACAGGCGGGCCCAGAAAGAGCCCCCATTGACGCAACGCAAGCCGCTTATTATATTGTCGCCTGAGGGAGTGCGAAGCGTTGAGCGCGGCGTTTCTGGCAGGCCTGCTTGACAGCAACACGTGTGATTAAAGATACGTGGACCGCGGGGAGCATCACGAGCCCAGCCTGCAAACAAATGCGTGCTCGCAGTTTGACATGGCAGGTATTAACGCTTGAGCGTTACTTGGCTACGTCGGCGAAAGCGCGCACCCGGCTGGCGTCAGCGAAAAGGTGTCCTCAAAACCGCCAATCGTTAGCGCGCGCTCAATTCCCACTGGCTGCGACACGCTTTCTATTTGTTGGGGCCTCGCTAAATGGAACCTGAAGGAACCGCGATAGTGTGTTCCATTTATCAGGAGTTTCGTTCACAGCGGGAATAGGTTCAGCATAGTACGATGCGAAAATCCAAGCAGTAACGTGAGCGGTACACAATGTTCACAAACTTAACTGCAGAAAAGTAATCTGAGGATGTTTTTTAAGCGCTACTCCAGCTGAAGAAAATGTTGATTGCCTGGTTTTAATTCTGCCGGTAAAGCCCAGTGGGAACTGCGATTCATTGCATAGTGAAAAAGGACCTTATAAAATCTTTGTTTAGCTCTCGCAGCCGTTCATTTTAATTAGGCAGCGCCACGTTCACTCGACTGGCTGTGCAGAAACGTTGTGGAACCTTTTCATTTCAAAGAAATGCACCCATGCACCCGGATCCGCACAGATGGTAACCAGCGAAACTATGACGTACGCATGGTGTTTGCCATTAGGCAGTTTTAGTTTCACGTGCGCAGAAGCTCCACGTACGTAGAAGTTTTGCGGGTGACCACTCCGCATGGTCAGAACGCCAAGAGCCGGCGTGATTCTCACGGACGTACGTGAGATTCGAATTTTGACGTTGCGGTGTTCACGTTAGTCAAGTACGTAGAGTTGACCAACATGGCGGCGCCCAACATGGCGGTGCCCTGCCCTCCCACTGCGCAGAAAAAACAGCTTCGTTGGTAATCCCTCGGGGCGATGTCGTGTTCTAAGTTGTTGATTTCGCTTCATTTTTCCCATTATAACCCTCAGCCGAATTTTCAATCAAAAAATAGCTTTCGTTTTTGAGATAGAATGGCGATTTTGTAGCTCTGTTAAGCCTGGCGAAGTAGCGATTGTCGTCGTGATAGCAACGGGCTCACGAGATCACGAGTTGCTACAGCAGTGTCTGCGTCTGTTCGTAGGTGGCGCTACGCATCCAGGCACCCTACGCGAGGGGGGGGGGGGGGGGGAGTTCGTGTACGTGTATCTATGCTCTAAGAGTTTCAAACTACATGCGCGTGGACTACGTATCCTTCTCGCGCTTGCGTGCGTGAACTCTGTACGCACGTGAAACTAAAACTGTCTATTGCCATGTTGACGCTGTTCCGCTCTCTCCGGGCACAGTTACTGCATGAGCTGCAGCCTGCAATTCACGCAGCCCCTCGCGCGCGCCCTCCAGCGCGTTAAACCGTGCCAACCTTTCTCCCCTTACATCTACCTCTTCTCCAATCCGATTTTTCGCGCATGCGCATGGGGTTACGCTGGAGGACTTTTCTGCGTACAAAAGACCGCCGGACTTTTCTCTCGCCTAGATGTATCAAAGTTCGCTTTGAAAAAAAAAAACCCTCAGCCGATTCCGCCTGCGTGGGTGTCGTTACAGGATCATTGTGGGAGTTCTCGTCTTCGAGTTCTTTCTCCTCGCGTTCGCATGACGGAAACAGACATCCGCCGTGCGCGGTAGTTTCTGGGCATGTTGCCCACACAATACCGAACAAAAGCTTCAAGACCTAGGCGTATCTGAACACGACTGCAATCCCACCGTGACCTCCAGCACTGCTATGCGGGGGCAATGCACGGAGTGTGCACGACAACTGAAAAAAGAACCCGCATTCTGCAACCTAGATGTGACGCGTACCTCCAAAGCTGCGCGTTTGTCAAACTAGTTGTGGTTTCGAGTCTGTCGTCCGTTCTGATCATTGCAGAAAAATTCACAGCGCATGCGCACGACCAGAAGGAAAGAGAACAGACACCACAAATTTTTCGCTATGCAACACCAACTTGCCCAGGAATCCGTATTCGTGAACTTTAGTTCTGTTCACATCACTTCACTTTGTGACGTTGCTATTGTTCTTGTCATGTGTTCCACTATAGGACGTTCTTCAGAGTACTCTGAAGAAAGAAAGTCCTAAGAAAGTAAGGAAGAAGTTAAGTGTGTATATATATATATATATATATATATATATATATATATATATATATATATATATATATATATATATATATATATATATATATATATATATATATATATACTTAAGGCGGGCAACACGAGCCGTCGGCATACGTCAGGGGTGCAGTGACAATCTTCCCGTGCTAATAACCGCAAAGTGTACATACAAGTACACATGCGGTATCTTACTTCCTGTTTGCTGACGTTAGTGGACGCCGGAAAAGCGCCCGTTATCTGGTGCCGCCATCGGAACGAGCTAGAAGACTACTGAACGACCTGAACCCACACTGGCCGAAGACCAGCGTCTAAAGTGCCATAGCGTGTTAATGAATAATGAAAGCAAAATCGGGTGGCTCCCCTCGGAACGACCCTCTCCAGCTGCAGTCGTCGGCATCTGTTTGCCACGGACTCACGAAAATGGATGCCAACCACTTGCCTGAACGTCGCGAATAAGTAAAGCAAGCTCTAGGAAATACTCGATAAGTTATTCGCGCACCAAGTAATGGCGGCAAACATCGGAACGAAATCATATGAATATTTTACAAGCCTTGCGTCTCGTTCGTGACATGCACAAAAAGCCCGAAAAGGGAGAGGCTCGCTTCGGTGGCCTGCCTCGAAGTTGATGGCCTTGGAATGACAATAAACAGATCCCGGCTAGTGCAGTGCCGATATATCGGTAAACGTCGTGCATACCTTACAGAGTACAAGCACGCAACGGAAGCGATGTGGCACACGTGGCAGAAATGAGACTTAAAGAACAGAAAATGCGGGACTGCGTCAGCGAGAGCTGCCTTTCTTGAGGTAACTGAATGCAGGAGATTCAAGCAGCCTGGTTTGCTATGATTAACATTCTTTTACAATACGCCGTTTTCCTTCGGCCTTTCCGATCCCAGCTCGCGCCACTACCTGACAGCCACTGGATTCAACGGCTGCAACTCGAGCGAAGGCAAATTAAGTAGGCGTATCTCGCGGCAAATTTTCTGATGCTTTTATAGCCAACCTGTGTTTTTGTGGTCGTAATAACAGTAATCGCAGCGCACGAGGCATGCCTTGCATTAGGCAGAGCTTTTTTGCGTTGTGAGGTGGTCCTGTGCTCACGTCTCTCTCTAACAAAAAAAGCAAAGAGAAGAAAGAGACAGAAGCAGTACGCCAGCGCTCTTAGAAATGAACGGACGCGAAAAGCAAAGTTTTCAACAGACCGTACTAACAAAATTAAAAACGGACGCGAAATAATAATAAAAAAAAACACTTCTGAACTTGTTCATTCCATCATTGTTTGTTTTGATTGTCTGCATTTTTGCCGAACCTACCCTTTGGTAAGGATTTCGACACAGGTTATCAAAGTACTGGGGTTTTGGGGGCGTCGGAGGACGGGGAAGGGGTAATTCAAAGCCGGATTATTTCTGAAAAAAACAAAACCCGCAGGACTCACACCGCATGTCGGGCGCTTTAATAAATCATGTAGCTTTATTTAACCACTAGCCGCTGGCGTGCGGCTTGAGCTGACGAATCAGGCGAAAGTCAAATAGCCGCCCTGGTAGCAGCAGCTGGCTAACCCTGAAAGCGGTAAAAACAAAACAAAGAGAGAGAAAGAGACCTGCGTCCCTTAGGCGCGCAATTTCACACTATTGTGAAACTCTACGCCTCCTGTGGGGCCGCTCATTTGTCAAAATGTCGTGGGACGGGTTTTCTGGCTCGGCGTAGTGATACAAAGCGAGTGAGAAAAAAAATAACACCAACAGAAGTGCTTTTCGCTTACTGCACGATAAAGGGACAATAAAACCTGCCGTGGAAAGGACGGCTGTACAGTTGTATGCACCAACAGGTATTTTTTTTTTTTTTTTGCACAGATACAAAATCAATGCGAAAACTTGTTAAAAATATGTCCCGACAGGACAGACCGGGTTCTTTCCTTTTTTGCTTGACGCTTTTATTCTTTGCGCACCTTGGTGACGCACTCGAAGTGACTTTCTGTGAAACCACAGGCACGGTCGTCACTCGAACGTATGGTCACGCGAGCGCTCCAACATCGAGATGGGCACCGCAAAAGCGTACTTTGTGTCCCTTATTCGCTGCAGTGCTGTCCGAGCTACAGCTATGAGCAACTGGCTAGAAGAGTGATTGGTTGGAAACAATCACAACAGCAAGCAGGGATGCCCATAAGGACGCACGTAATGAGCAGGGCGCGGCACGCGAGCTGTAAAGGAGGGCCGTACGCAAAGCTTTACGAGTTGCGCGCTTTACGACTGACAATTATTCTTTCAGAGCAATGGCTTTTTTTACTGCCCTGCGCAGGCAGTTTTTTTTACTGTTGTTAACAGCCGACTGGAGAATGAGGATACGAAAGCCAAATAAACGCCGGAGAGGCGCAGTTAGGAGTAAAAAAACAGAGTAACTACATGGAAGTGAACTTGTATCTCCCGCCTGGCGCGCAGGAATGTCAAATCGGCAAACATACACCGAGTACTTGTAACCTGTTCTGGAGGGAAGCAGCTGGTTAAAAGGAAGCTGAAGAGCAAAGCGGACGCATTTGGAAGAGGCAAGTGCGCTGAGTGCGTTGTGGGTGCGCGGTTAAGGAGGGACAGGTGCGGAAAGGTCGGAGACGAGCTTGGAGGGAAGTGCAGATGCGAGTTGGGGCTTCGCCTGTAAGGAGGCTCGCCGGCAACACACCACGGTTCAGTGGTAAAGCAACAAATACGAGCGACCCCGACTAGTCCAAAAATTCTGCTCGGAGCTATGAAGGAGGAGTAGTTGCGCTCCACGTTAGGTGCCGGCGAAAAAAAAAAAAAAGAACGAGGAAATGGAGTGGGGAGGCTGAAGGCCCCTGACTATACGAAATGCCGCGGATGAAATGTAAATGCTAAAAAAATGGTAATGTGAGAACGTTAAGCCAAGAGCCGTCGAAGAAAATGGTTAACATTCAGCTCTGATTACATGATTGAACAGCGAAGGTGTTAAACCCATAAAAATTGGCATTACAAAACGGAAAATTGTGAAATTGCGATTTCACAATAAAGTAAATAATCGTTCTAACGGAACACCTTTATTTGACACTTCTCATTAGTCTAAATATTTTGTCTTCCTCACTGCGCTGTACTAAAACGAAGCCAGTTTCTTGTTACGAGGAATTACGCGGGTTAGATTCCAGGCCGGAGCTGCCGCTTTTCTGATGGAGGCCGAAAGCAAAAATATCCGTGTGTTCGAGATTTCGTCGCACGTTAAAGATCCCCAGGTGGTCAAAATTAATCCGGAGCCCTCCACTCCGTCGCGCCTCATCGCCTGTGTAGCGTCGGCGTGGTAAACCCCATAATAAATTGATCTATTGTTACGAGGAGTTTATTGTACCGAGGTCTTACTGTACTTTATTTACGAGCGTATTGAGCGCGGTGCAGTCCCAGCGCGCGAAAGAAATAAAACAGGATTATCAACTACAAATACTTACAACAGCTGCTGAGATAGATCACATCAAGGTTTTGTAGTTTTTTTAGCAGTCTGGCGTCACATAATTTTCTTCGGAATAGTTTCTATCGAAGGCAAGTGGCAGTTGTTTTTTGAGACTGTATTCCTCCCGTAACGCAGCCGACAGAAATTCCTAATTCTTTACAAATCCGCGGAGAACTAAATAATCATTAAAATCAAATGAAACAGCGTAGTGATAGCCCTGTAGTCCTGCTAGCAGGCAATCGCACGATGATTTTTTAGATAAAGAATTCGCTTTGCGGCAAAGTGTAGCTTACTGAAGGACCATGACAAGATGAAATCCCGAGGACTGAGCCCTACACAGCTTTGCTCTAAAAAACTTGGCGCAGCTTGCAATGCTGGTGCAAGGCTGGAGGAACAGCAGAGCTGTTGCACGGTGACGTTGCGGCTTGACGGGCTCCAGTGAGGCTCGGTGGAGCCATGCCTAGGCTAGCGAAGCGAGCGCGAAGGTATGCACAGCTGCGCCAGGGGTTGCTAGGCAACGCGAGGTGACGTCATCGCTTCGCGAGGTTTTCTTGTGCGACGGACGGATAACGCTAGTCTTAAACATTTCTACTGTTAAAATTACCTTCCAGTATAATTTCCGTGGTTTTAGGGACGCTGAACAAAAGAACGGCGCACCAGCACGTCGATCGAGGTATTGCCCCGTCTTGGCCCAGTGGCAAATGCTGCCGCAACTGCGGGACAAACGCCCTCGATACTTGATTGCGAATGCGGGGGAACGTGTGAATGTTATGCAAGGTGCTCGACCTCATTTAATCCTGAAGATGTTATCATACTACGGGATATATTAAGCGGACTCCCGAGGTTATCAAGATCGCAAACTAGTTCTGCTTGTTTTCAGTGGAATAACTTACACTGTAATAACTGAGCATGCCGTCCGCATATATTACAAACAAAATGCATTTTATAAACCACTGCCATCGAAGATGTCATTTTACGCCCATCTGGTTTACTAACAAGACTAAAGTTTGCTTCTCTCTCTGTGACATTTTTACTGAATCCTTCCCCTTATCTGTCTGTTGGGGTGTGAATATATGGGGTCTCATAATCCACTATAGAAACATGATCACGCCTTTAAAATAGCCGGGACAGCGTGAAATATCGCTGGGGACTGCACAGCAAATTGTTCTAATAGAGTGCACGCTCCGCCTTGCACTTAATGTTCTCACTCTTGGGAATTTCAAGAAAGTGATTGTATTTTTGCTATGTGCCCGCTGCTATGCGCGCGGCTCTCGTTCGCAGCGCAGCCGCTTAGCCGGTGATCGGCGCGTTCCCATAGGCATGCTGCGTCTTCCGTCAACCGGTCGAGCCCCGTAGCATTTGGGATATCCGCAGGGAAGCAGTGATTGATCGAATCAGGCCCGCTTAGCGACCGGCCCGAAAGAAAGTCATTCTCCGGTTGAGACGCCTGGAAGACGAACTGTGATCGCCTTATGGGGACACCACGCCACATTTGGGGACACCACGCCATTTTGTTTCTTCGAGCTGCCAGTAATGCTGAACCCATTTTACCAGCCTTTAACTAAGGTTTTCTGGACTCATAGTATATCAGAAGTGCTGGATGTCGTAAGAGGGGGCGAAAGATACTACCCGTGGCAGTAAGAGATAGACATTATAATATTGGAGATTTTTTTGAACCAAGTATCTTAGGCGACGGAATAAATTTTGGAATGTGACGGAGTCGTTTATTACTACCACGTACGCATTTTTGTAGTTCTGAAATATGCAGGCGATATGAAATATCCTTCGCCACTGTCCAAAGCATAGGTGTTGCAACGCATAAAACTCCCGATGCCGAATCGACTCAAATATGAGTTGGAAAGCCTCTATATTTGGCGTCTGTTTTGTGATGGATACAATAAATCACACGCGCAGCTTACGAAACATTCAGACATTGAATTTCAAAAATACAATATGGCTGGCTTCGATTCTGTCTTTTCAATTTGAGGTCCAACATTCGCGATCATTTTCTTTTTCGGGAGGTTTGTTTGTTTGTTTGTTTGTTGGTGTATTTATTTATTTATTTATTTATTTATTTATTTATTTTTATTTATTTATTTATTTATTTATTTATTTATTTATTTATTTATTTATTTATTTATTTATTTATTTATTTATTTATTTATTTATTTATTTATTTATTTATTTATTTATTTATTTATTTATTTATTTATTTATTTATTTATTTATTTATTTATTTATTTATTTATTTATTTATTTATTTATTTACATACCGACTTCGCCCGTCGGGCATTATAGTACGAAGGACAGATAATCGATATGAAATACAAAATTGCACACTCTTTAAAAGGTAGAAAAAAAATCAATTGTAAGTAAACATACAAGCCTTAGGTTAGTAAGCCACACATTTCAAACCGCGAGTACAATACTAAACATACATGTGGTACATTCTGAGGGAGCACACGAGACAGCACTAAAGAACAAAGTTTCGCCCAGGTAACAAGATACATTCATTAACACAGCACGCTGGCTAATATTGCAAAGCTTAAACAGCAAATAAAGTTTCAAATGGCGAGTACATTATCTACAAACATATTCTTGAAGAGCAGTGGGGAACGTTAGATCAGAAGGAACTTCAATTAGCTCAGGAGGCGGCAGGTTCCATTCGCGTATTGTACGGGGGAAAAATGAGTTTTTTTATGTGGTTGGGCGCGCGCATATTTCTTTTATCTTAAGTGAGGGATAAAAAAAAATTCCCCGCACCTCAAAGATGTAGGGCTAAAATATAATTTATTGTCTTAAATGAATGTTACTCACCATTTTTCTGACGACTGCCCGGAGCCCGCCTGTTCGCCTCAACCAGTGCTACCATAATAAACCGGAATCAAGTAATCTTCTACGCCAATTTCTCCGTACTTAATAATATTTGTAAGCCTTAGCTCGATCCTTTACACCGAGACGTGGACAAAAGGCGTAAGAATAAAACACATAAGAAGCAGGTAGGCGCGTCGTATAATGAAGGACTACAGAATAGTTGATACCGGCGCGAGTTCGCCCGAATTAATCTTCGAGTACCTGGCCCAACACGGTCTGCCACCTACGCATTTCGAGCGGCAAACCGCTGCCGGCCTTTCAAAATGACCAGTGGACGCGAAGTGACCGCCGGCACCGCCGGCCTTCTTTCGAATGCGGCATGACGAAATTAGGCACAATGCCGATGGTGTAGTGTTTGTATGCGTGGAAAAGATTGGTTTCCTGTAGCGCGGTTGTTGAGTTCGCGTATTTCAATGGGTATAGCAGAAATGCAAATGAGATCACCTGTCCGCGTGCCTAAGGCTGCCTCTGAAAATTACGTCCTTTTGTGCACGGGGACTCGCGGCACATATGCGCGAGGGCTGCGCCAAGTTTGAGGGCTGCGCCAATCGGAACTACAAATTCGCGCGTGCATTGTATGTAAAAGAGCGGGAGCTTAGGCGAGTTGGTGATACATTTTCGACGCTATTGTACGGTACAAAGGGCAGGGACTAAAGGGAGACCAAATACGGGCGCTGACTACGACTGAATCCAGCACCAGCTTATTCAGACTCATGAACTACAGTTGTACGGTTCATTTTGTTGTATAAATTTGAGAAAGTAGTAGTAGTAGTAATAATAAACATTTATTGAGGAATAACTTTATTGCAAGGAGCTGGTGATCCTAGGCGTCGGCCCTTGGGCTCCAGCAACGTCGTCGGCCAGCTGGATGGCGCAGGTTTGATCCACCGTGTTGGAGCCGAGCAGCACGGTTTCCCAAGCGATTTAAAAGAGACCTAAGTTTTTCCAGTCAATAATTATACCGGGTGTATGGAGGCACCCTGTGAATCTTTGTTCCGCAAATGCCCTATATAAGTCCTGTTACAGGCTTTGCAGCGCTGCCTTCAGGTGCAGAGTTCCGACCTGATAAGCACTTGGTTATGCCAAACTTTTGTTGGTCGCGGTTACATAACCGCCGTTTAAAATAATTAAGGTATTAAAAGGTAAAGTTATAAGGTAAGTTATTTTAAAACAAAATGTACTTAAACGTAACAAAACATGTACCGGCTGACAGCGTGGCCAGTGACCAGAAGCGACTACTGGTACTCATTTACCTGCACTAGATGAAGAAAATAGGGAATACGGCAAATGTCAGTGGTGTTTTGTCTGCTCCTGAAAAACTCTCAGTGCTTAAAAAGTGAGGGAATGCGAATGTCACGTGACGAAACGTCGGCACTACGAGACATAGACACGATTCCTAGCATTCAAAGTGGGCGAGGCGTACATGCATCCCCTGACTTAAGCGAAGAATTACGTTGACAAACTGCAGATTTTTTGATTCGGCAGTTCGAGGTCAGCTGGGCGTCCTGTGTAGAGACTTCGGCTGCGGGTCCGATTTTGAATAATGTGTCATCATTGATAAACGCAGTGAAATACTTAACCAGAAAACGATGGAGACAGACACGATGCAGTGGACGGGTTAATTGTGCGCCAGCATGCCGTCCATTGCTCTTTCCACAATTAAAGTCAAGTATCTGGCTGCGATGCGATGGGTGTTCTAAAAAAACTACATGCTATTTGTCTGCATAGTGTGTCCCAAGTACTAATTTCTGGTGGCTCCGTGAGTAAACGTAAGTTAAGTCAGCGCCTGTTTTGTACTCTTTCTTCAGTCCTGTTTGGCTGTGCAATCATGTCGACAATATTATTCCAAGACGAGGCCGGTTCCTTTCAATGTCTTGCTATAAGAAATGGCAAGTTTTTAGCTGTTACAACCAAGGCGTCGCCCAAAACTACCGACAAGCTGGAATTCAGAAGTTTGACTGGTGGCGGTCAAATGGCTTGCGCTTCACTCATACGAAAATGCAGTCGGTGAACGCGCTATGCCATCCAACGTCTGCCCAGTCGCTCTGCCTTTACCTGTAAGTGGTATGCCGCATATTGACGCCAGCCATAAACACAAATCGTGTCCACAAGCATCGAGGCATACAAAGTTAAGAGCATCATAGAAATACGAGCAAAAAGTAAGCACGCTTTCAAGTCAGGCATATTAAACGAGCGTTTTGGGCTGTCAGGTGTCGCTTTGAAGTCAAGAAAATCAGTGTCACAGTTCGCGGTTTCGAAAAAGGCTCGTTCTTTGCATTTTATATGATTAGCTTCGCGCGTTTATGAAGCACTTGAAGCACACTTCCAACTTCTGCTTAACTACGTAAAACACGCCTGAGCGGCTGATTTATTTAGAGATAAGTACGCCCTTCACGGCCTTCAACAAGAACCAGAACGTTTTCAAGGAGGTGAATTCTGATTAAGACTTTATTTTCTTAGTGCACTTTTTGCCGTGAACAAAGATGAACAGCTTGGAAGACCGCTAGTGCACCGGAAAGATACGAGTGACAGCCTAAGCCCGGTGTCAACATCTCGGCACGAGATGACGATGAGCCATTCGATGACACGCTGACACTGGCTTGCGGCTCCCACTTTATTAAGGTTTTCGCTGTCATCGCGCTTACCGCGTAATGTACGTAACCTCAGCTCACGGCACGGGAAAAAAAATTCTGGTCGCTGGCGCTCATGCGGAGCGCAAAATTTTCCGAAAGGAAGTTCCCGAGCCAGGTCTTTCTTTATGCGGATACTTCTAAGGCGAAGCTGAAAAAGAGCGGCTTAGCATGGGCGGGGGGGGGGGGGGGGGGGGGCGGAGGAAAACATGCTGCAGCTGGTGGCATTAGAGCGTCCGCGTTCTCCTTAGATAGTTTGTTTTCGGTCTTCACGCATGAGGACAATACTTCCTACGCCTTTTTGTCACAGATAACGGTGGCCAAAGCATGAGCGTTGAGGGCTGTTGCGGGCGTAAGCACACTCTGCCCTTGCATTAAAACCCCAATATAGCGTCGCTGAAACTTTTTTTGTGAAGAAAATGTACATCCTTGTATACTGATAGCGACAACGAGGCAACGGTTGAGTCTAGGAATTTCATAAGCGAGGCAGAACAACAGCACTCCTCTAGCTGTCGCAGAACTTTATGCATGGTAATGCGCAGCCGTTATTTTTGTTGGCGCGTGAACGCAGGTGAGCTTCTTCTCTACAAGCCCGGAGTTGAGCAACAAGCAGCGCTTCGAGTTTTTCCTGCGCACGGTGCCTTCGGACAAGAACCAGGTGCATGCTATGGTTGAGATTGTCAAGCTTCTCGGGTGGACATACGTGTCCATCGTGTACGAGGAGTCCAACTACGGGATCAAGGTGAGATTCCTCCCTCGACGGTACGCCACTGCTGCATGCCATTGCCTGGCGGAGAGACAATGTCAGCCTTCTATGGTCGCCTCTCCTTGTCGGGGATGAAAACACCCGCAACGCCGATATCGAAACCGATACTGGAACCGAAGCAAAGAGGACGTTCGCGCGCATTGGCAGCGGCAAAATTCGTCCAAGCAAGCAATACGCATTTCCCTGGGGTCGAAGGGCGTGATGATAAAAAAAAAAAACTGGTGGTTTTTTGCGTCCTCGTAAGTTAATAACTGGTGCAGTCTTGCTTGGCAAATATGTTATATACGTACATAAGATATGGCGGCAAATGCAGCCTACCCGTGAACTGTGCAAACATGACGCGCATTACACAAAATTACGACATAATTATGTGAAAACGCATGATTGCGAAGTGGGATAGGAACGAAAGCATTGTTGGACTCCTAAAATAGATTTTCGTGCCAAGTGGTAAGCAAGGCCAAAAATGAGGTCCAGTGCAGGTATTCACACAAAATTGAAAAACAAACAGTCAACAGCAACCAGAGTTCGATTCTATCCACACACAAAAAAGAACAAATCGCGGGTCCTTACCGAGTCAATGTTCACGCGAGTGCGGGAGCTCAGCGACGTCGCCACCTGATTCGCAAACTCAATGTGCGCATGCGTATGCACGTCGGACGTAGTGAGGACGCGCTGTTCTGCCGGTGCCACGACGGAGAGGCAACATTGTAACCACGGCGGTGGCCATTCTCACAGGCGTTCAACGAGCTGGAAGAACAGCTGCGCAACCAAAACATCTGCATCGCAGTCAAAGAGAAACTGACCAAGGATTCAGGCTTGGGCACCGACGACTCGTACAATACCATCGTCCAGAACCTCCTTACCAAACAGCGAGCCAGAGGTACGTTCTTTCCCCCCCCCCAGTCGGGCACGTGGTACTTTGGGTCATAGAGCTTCACCCTAATATATACTAGAGGGAAATCTGGCGCCACTGTCTAGGGGAGCCGCGCTTCAGCGAGCGTTCCTTCATGTACGGGTAAGACAGTTCCACTTGTCCTTGGCATGGCTCAAGAACATGCTCAAAAGTCGGCTCTGGCTGCAGAAAAGCAACAATATTACTACAGAAGCTTCATCAGATTTGTTTTATTGTTATGAAATTGAACCTCCAAAAAGACTAATTTGTCAGTGATTACTGGTCAGCTTCACGCGTGATGAACAAGAAAAAAATAATGTTACCCTTTTCCGTTGATTTTGGTTTCGAGACAACAAAGAAGCCATATGGCTAGCTAAGCCAAGTAAGCGAGGAACGTCGCTACCGGCAATGGCGCCGCCCAGAGTGGCCCGCGACAGCAGCGACAGATGTCCCTCTACTATATGTTAGTATGAAACTGTATGCGTCGGTTCCCTTCTTCCCTTCGGTGCAGGCGTGATCGTATTCGGCTCGGACCAGGAAGTCGCGGGCGTGATGCGCGCAGTGCGCCGCCAGAACGCCACCGGCCACTTCACCTGGATCGGCAGCGACGGCTGGAGCGCGCGCGCTCTCGTTTCGGAGGGAAACGAGCCCCAGGTGGAGGGCACCCTCTCGGTGCAGCCCCGGGCGCACCCCGTCGCCGGCTTCGACCGCTACTTCCGCTCGCTGACGCCGGACAACAACCACCGGAACCCCTGGTTCATCGAGTTCTGGGAGCACTTCTTCCGGTTGGTGCATGCCGACGTAATCTCGCCCCACGATGACGAATTGCCGTCGTTTGCACGCGTTGCCCCCGTACCTTAGCGGTTCTCTTTCAACGCAGGAGGCAATGAGCAATGGAGGGAGTGCGTGGCATGGCCGTGTGGCGAATGTTGCGATCTTGTTCCCTACGCACGCCTTTTGTGCCTGTGAATGATGCATCCTGCATGCTTCTCGGTGGTACCGTGGAGTCCAATGCAAACTGCACAATGTAAGTAGGTTTCTGCTTTGAAGAAATTAGAGTTCTAGCGGCAAAGTGTCTCGTGATTGGTTGTCCCAGTTTTAGTACTTCTTGATCTTTATTCTTATTTGGAATACCTGAATGCGTGTGTGAAATAAAATAATTGTTTTGGTTCGACGTGAAATATCAATCGTATATGTAGAGACTAGATAACGGCAAATGACAATTTTTTTAAAGGACCATCAATTGGCAAATAAACACGGGCTTTGCGGGAAAGCACCTGGATGCACAAAGTCGCCCAACAACAAGTTCTTGTAGACGATCAATTGTCTGCGATATTTTGAGGCTACCGAGTTGCTGGGCGAGTCATCGCAGGGGCGTAAAATTGTGGATGTGAGCATGCAAGCTTATAATTACTGCGGCGTCACTCACGTTCGGGGCCACGGTGTCTGTAAACAAAAGCCAGAACTTCTGCGCACTATAGTTCCAGAATTAATCGGCTGGGTCTCGAAACTAGGGCGCATTTCTCTTAACGCCCAGAGGAATGCCTGCGATAACTGGTGAAATCGGCAATTGCCTAAACTTCTTACTACGTTCAAATTAAAAAGAGGTCTCGCAGTGTTCACTGGTAAAAAGTTGAGTTCATTTTTGTCTTGAATTACCAAAATATTTAACGTATTATATACATCAGAGGCCGTCAAGAGCCATGAAAAATGACCGGATTACTTGATGCTAGGCAATCAAAATTCTCTACATGTCATCTCTTCTCTACATGTCATCCGTCCGTAGGTGTCACTTTTTCAAGTGTGTATTCGTGCCTGTGAGCACAAAGCAGCATGAATGTGCACCCCTACCCCACTAATCTTTTCATCTCTAGCGTGGACACCACTGCAAAGACGTGACGATGTGAATATATAATTATCGCATGTGCTTGAGTGTGAATACGAACTGGAATGAATGAATGTGCATCCCTTGCCATCAACTATTCTCGCCTGTAAAGGGTGCACCACTGCAAGTGCGGCATTATGTATGGGAAGCCCACTCCCGCGCGTATTTGGATATGGGCGCAAGGTGCATATACGTATGCGCACCTCTTACCAGTTCACTCTTTTGGCTTCTGAAAGGTTCACCGCTGCAAAGATGAAATATTGATGTGAAGCCAAATTATCGTGCGTGCTGCGTGTAAGCACAAAGCGGCAGGCAGGCGCACTCCTTACCCATCGACTCCTTACCCATCGACCTGTAAAGGGTGCACCACTGCGAGTGTTGCAATGTGTGTGGGAAGCCAATTTTCGTGCATGTTCATGTGCGAGCACAAGGATGCACATACGTATGGACAGCCCGTCCTCCTGTTTTCGCGTGTAAAAGATGGACCACTGCAAATGTATTAATACATGTCTGAAACCGTGTTCTCTTTTGTGAGCAAAAGGTGGCGTGTACAGTTGCGCCAAATATGTCCAACAATGCTCTTTAAATCCAAAGAGCGGTCTGAACGCGGGCCTCAGAATGAATGAATGAATGAATGAATGAATGAATGAATGAATGAATGAATGAATAAATAAATAAATAAATAAATAAATAAATAAATAAATAAATAAATAAATAAATTGTAGCGCCCTCTTGTTGGCGCTCTTAATTAGCCGGCGCCTTGCCGCCGGCTATGAAAGACGAGAATAAAGAGTTGAGCGGCGCGTGCTGGGTGCGCGAGCACGGCACGGGCAGTTCGATTCCGAAAGCCTGCCACGCTGGTACTTTCTCTCTTGCGCTGCGCTACGTCCCCGCGGTACCCGACAAAATAAATAAATAAATAAATAAATAAATAAATAAATAAATAAATAAATAAATAAATAAATAAATAAATAAATAAATAAATAAATAAATAAATAAATAAATAAATAAATAAATAAATAAATAAATAAATAAATAAATAAATAAATAAATAAATAAATAAATAAATAAATAAATAAATAAATAAATAAATAAATAAATAAATAAATAAATAAATAAATAAATAAATAAATAAATAAATAAATAAATAAATAAATAAATAAATAAATAAATAAATAAATAAATAAATAAATAAATAAATAAATAAATAAATAAATAAATAAATAAATAAATAAATAAATAAATAAATAAATAAATAAATAAATAAATAAATAAATAAATAAATAAATAAATAAATAAATAAATAAATAAATAAATAAATAAATAAATAAATAAATAAATAAATAAATAAATAAATAAATAAATAAATAAATAAATAAATAAATAAATAAATAAATAAATAAATAAATAAATAAATAAATAAATAAATAAATAAATAAATAAATAAATAAATAAATAAATAAATAAATAAATAAATAAATAAATAAATAAATAAATAAATAAATAAATAAATAAATAAATAAATAAATAAATAAATAAATAAATAAATAAATAAATAAATAAATAAATAAATAAATAAATAAATAAATAAATAAATAAATAAATAAATAAATAAATAAATAAATAAATAAATAAATAAATAAATAAATAAATAAATAAATAAATAAATAAATAAATAAATAAATAAATAAATAAATAAATAAATAAATAAATAAATAAATAAATAAATAAATAAATAAATAAATAAATAAATAAATAAATAAATAAATAAATAAATAAATAAATAAATAAATAAATAAATAAATAAATAAATAAATAAATAAATAAATAAATAAATAAATAAATAAATAAATAAATAAATAAATAAATAAATAAATAAATAAATAAATAAATAAATAAATAAATAAATAAATAAATAAATAAATAAATAAATAAATAAATAAATAAATAAATAAATAAATAAATAAATAAATAAATAAATAAATAAATAAATAAATAAATAAATAAATAAATAAATAAATAAATAAATAAATAAATAAATAAATAAATAAATAAATAAATAAATAAATAAATAAATAAATAAATAAATAAATAAATAAATAAATAAATAAATAAATAAATAAATAAATAAATAAATAAATAAATAAATAAATAAATAAATAAATAAATAAATAAATAAATAAATAAATAAATAAATAAATAAATAAATAAATAAATAAATAAATAAATAAATAAATAAATAAATAAATAAATAAATAAATAAATAAATAAATAAATAAATAAATAAATAAATAAATAAATAAATAAATAAATAAATAAATAAATAAATAAATAAATAAATAAATAAATAAATAAATAAATAAATAAATAAATAAATAAATAAATAAATAAATAAATAAATAAATAAATAAATAAATAAATAAATAAATAAATAAATAAATAAATAAATAAATAAATAAATAAATAAATAAATAAATAAATAAATAAATAAATAAATAAATAAATAAATAAATAAATAAATAAATAAATAAATAAATAAATAAATAAATAAATAAATAAATAAATAAATAAATAAATAAATAAATAAATAAATAAATAAATAAATAAATAAATAAATAAATAAATAAATAAATAAATAAATAAATAAATAAATAAATAAATAAATAAATAAATAAATAAATAAATAAATAAATAAATAAATAAATAAATAAATAAATAAATAAATAAATAAATAAATAAATAAATAAATAAATAAATAAATAAATAAATAAATAAATAAATAAATAAATAAATAAATAAATAAATAAATAAATAAATAAATAAATAAATAAATAAATAAATAAATAAATAAATAAATAAATAAATAAATAAATAAATAAATAAATAAATAAATAAATAAATAAATAAATAAATAAATAAATAAATAAATAAATAAATAAATAAATAAATAAATAAATAAATAAATAAATAAATAAATAAATAAATAAATAAATAAATAAATAAATAAATAAATAAATAAATAAATAAATAAATAAATAAATAAATAAATAAATAAATAAAACTTTTTCTCGAACCCAACCTTTGGGATCCCCCAAACGAGAAGTGAAAAAAAAAACACTTCAACGTTTTTAGCAACCCACTCTGAACGGCATAGACACCAGCAGAGGTTTGTTGCTTTCATTGTAAGCAATCGCCTACTATTGGCAGGAGACGGAAAATTATCTATATTGACACATGTGATCCAAAATCCTACCTGTTCGTGAGTTATTTTTTATAGCATAGTCGTTTTGTTGTTTAAATTGCGAAATGGCAAGTGCTGTTTGATTTTATTAATCCACTTTTTTTCCGAAACAACGTGACCGGATGTGCAACCAACCTTAAGTTTTTGTCACCTGCATCGCGCACAAATTATGGAAAAATGACCTCTGCCTTTGCAGCCATTTATTTATACAATGACCTGTCTCTTTCTATAAAATCGGCATCTTTATTGTCATAAAAAAAAAGTCGCTTAATTTTTTTCTGTTAGATTATGAGCTGCCTATTCTCGTATTTTGGGGGGTTACATAATGTACATACTTGTATTTTGTTTGACTATGTCCACCGTTAACTGGCATTCGTTATTTTCCTTTTTTATTTATTTTTTTGCCTTTCCCCTTCTTTCCTTGCGTTGATTTTGGTTGCTTGTTGTGTACCTTAGCTTATATTAATTACTCATTCAAAAAAAATCGTATACTTGATTGCTATTCACTCGTACTACGTGTTGCGTGTTTGCTTGACCTAATTTACTGCTAGCTATTATTCATCGAGGGTCCCGTTACAGTTTTAACTTTGGGACCATTGTCTGCATAATATTATTACTGTACCACTTTTCTGAAACCACTAATCAACGGAAACTGAAACTGAATGCACAACAACGAAACAACACAGCAATATCACCAGCACAGGTGTGATAAGAACTATCAAAACCTTACCACAAAAAGAACCGGGATACGAAAATGAAGGAAAGCGGAGAAATTAAGAGAAAATTCTCAATGCGCGTGTGTAAAAAAAATTAGAAAGTGCACGAAAAAGCATTAAATACAGCTCCCTCATTCATTTTTGGTGGAGTCGCTGAGATTATTGCTTAGATTTTTGTATTTGTGTATCAAAAAGTACAGTGCATCTTTGTGACCACAAAAAATAGCGAAATCGTAGAAAAAGAACCAGCCACCTAAAAGCGTAGGGTGAGTGAATCGCTCGGTTGGACTATTATATCACTTATGTATTTCAAAAGCACTGGTAATGTTTCATTGGAAAAGAAGAAAAAAATGAATGCAGTGACCTAAATTCACAAATGTGCTTGACGCAGGTGATTTTGTAACAGAAAAACGACTGACTTAAATGCGACTATGGTACATTGGCGATGTAACGTAGGACCCTCTTTTATAACAAAAACATTCCCAAAAATGGTGTTGCTTCATGCAAGACTACAGTAAGGTAGAAGTGTTGCGAATAGGGCATGATTAATTGGAATTCCAGCTTTATTGTGAAACATAGACGGTGTCATGATGGAGGACGAACTTCTGACTCCAATGTTCAAGTCAACGCTTCTATGTGACACGTCCATGTAAGCTTACGTGAAAAAGATACTCCAAGTATTTTGTGTTCGCAATGTATCTCTACAGGCATGGTGGTGGTGGTGGTGGTGGGGGTGATGTTTATTGACGGGTGGACCTAGCCTTGCGTGGTATGCCGGCAATTGCTCACCCGATCAGCACCTTTTTACCGCTATGCGCGGGTATTCACCATGACTCGCTGAGGCTTGTGACACGTAAAAATTGCAGGATCAGACGAAAGATGTCCCTCCTCGTGATCCAATGGCCTTCCGGGAAAATTAAATCGTTCAAAAAGGCATGCGGAGCGGCCATCCTTCGCAGTTCTTTAAACAAAGCTAACCGCTCCTTCGCATGCTCTCGGCAGTCCATAATAAAATGACCGATGTCGCCTGTAGCACCACACGTTCCACACAGAGGTGAAGCGATAATGTTCAGCTTATGGAGCCACGCAGGTGTCCGCGCTGAGTTGGTCCGTATGCGGAACAGTAAGGTTGCCTCTGTCCTCTTCATTCCTTTTGTGACACAAGGTCGATGGTGTGGTCGCCAAAGAGAGCGGAAATGATCTTGTATGATTGTTTTTAAAATGCGCCGTTCATTTGGAGCCACCTTCAGAGGACGAGTGCACGATATCGCTTCACGAGCCAACTGGTCCGCAGCCTCGTTTCCAAGCACTCCTACGTGGGAAGGGACCCACTGGAAGCGAACGCAAAATACGCTTCTATAGTATCTATTCTGGTTTCATTCCTTCCTTTATTATATCCCGTGGTACTTTCTTTACCATTCTTTCCCTTTCAGTTCCGTATACCCATTCCCGTGTATAGGGTTGCCAACCGGATAATTGCCTGGTTTCTTGCTGCTACTGTTGCTTGCTGCCTTCCTCCCATTGTTGTTCCATCGTTATTGCTTGGTGCATCACAGGATAGACATACAAATCAAGCAAACATTACATGCACAACGCCCTAAAGCAATAAGCTTCGTAATAGCTTTTCGTGCCTGGATTCGTTGTATTTACTGTATCACCAACTGAATACTTTGTACCATACATTGAGCGTGATAGAACGTATGCGCAGCCATTCCCCATCGATATTTTTTGCCTGTAAATGATGCATCACTTTATACTGATAGTAATTCGGGCGTGTTTGGGTGAGAAGAGCGTTTTATCTCTCTGGAGGAAAGGGAAAACAAAAAAATCCTATCAACAGTGTTAATAAATGCAGTCCTAATGATTAGAAATCGGCTCGGTTTCGATAGCCAGGTTTGTCTGTACGCTGCAATTATGTGCGGACAAAAGATCGTCTTTCTGTAGTTTCTTGCCATGAGGCGCTGAAATCCATATAAGCGGGTGCGAACAAGAGAACGTCCAGCCACCTTTGAAGTTTCCTGGAGTTGTTGGTAAAGGTCATGGCTCGAAGTAATTTTTACATCATGGTATTCGTCGTAGCGTGTAGACTGTTGCCGCAACTATCGTAATAATGTGAAGGAATGACGTCATTTCACGTCTCAGCCAACCGAACTGCGTCACATGCCGTTTTTTTTACGTCCATAGATCACGATGTGGCTTCTGCGTTGGTAGTCTGAGCACAGCTTTAGTCAGAGAAATACTTTTCCGTATCGCGGTGTTCGATTAGAGAGCTCTGTTAGATGTGATATTTAGTGACGCCTTTTTGATGCTCAGAGAAATATTCTTTCAAGCTTCTCGTCCCGTTGACATAATTGACGAGACATTACGTACGAGGCATTACGTACAATGGATTTGGAAGACGATGCCTTGTGCGCTTTGTTTTTGGCATCCGCGCTTTAGATGAACGCATCAGTCGGACAATGGCTAGTAAGCGATTGTGACCTTACCTTCCATTTCCAAGTTTGAGACAGCGTGTTGTTTCTCCCTCCATAAACGGAAGTTCAATACGGAGACATTGTTGCCGGTAGGGGGAGGGAGGAGTGGCGGAGACTTTGTTGACCCGAGGATCTCAAAGGGTAGTAGAAACTTTGCTTTGGACACGGCAATAGGGGGTACGGGGCTTGGTGCTTCGAAAAAAGTTACTGATGTAATCGCTTTTATTTAGATACACAATTTCCTAGTTTTCTTTTTTTGTAGCTCCTTTTTCTCGAGAAGATAAAGTTCCTGCTTTACGCTGGAGAACCGGAACGACAAAAGACTAGTAAAACTGGCACTGTAGGAATAGAAATGGAACTAGCGTGCGCTGCCGGTTGGCTCTTTGCAGACAATGAGGCCGAGATGATCGCACTCCTGTTTTTACGAAAATGTCAAGGAATGGCAAGGTGTTCTGGGCCTTGCTTTTCGCGATGGACCGAATCGCTCTATCCGTTTTATTTGGTTGTTGGTTGTCTACACGTGTTTAAAGTATCTTCGCCCAGTTCGATTTTTTTTCCCTTGAACACTGTTTTGTGTTCCCGCTACTTTCTACCGTGCTGTAAAGCCCTGAGGGAACAACGCAGGAGATGAGGAAGCTTTCCGCTATCGATTCGAAGAAAATTCAGAAACAAGTGTCTGCGTAGCGTCGAAACAAGGTTAGTATCTCGGGGAAATTTTACGAGTCAATTATTTCAATCACATCTGTCAGGTTCACTATCATCACCAGAGGACGAACTGTTTGCTTTAAAAAATCTCGCTTGTAGTATAAATACGTGCTGTGCAGGTAGAACCGTAATAGTGTGGTATCTACTCGACCCAGGCACTGGCAATCGTGGTCCGCCTTCTTGGCGTTCTCGAGAGGTTCTCTGGCGGTTTCGACAAGCAGGGAAAAGCCATAATGGTAGTCAAGAGCAAGACAACGTCCTGAAGGACGAGTCGGACATCCTGGCCGCTCGAAACTCGCGGAAAAATGAAACAGCGCAGCCGGAATAGCACGGGGGAAAGACGACGCGGCACCACATCGCTGTCGCGTCAGCCTTCTCTCGTCCTACTACTGTTTCGCTGTTTTATCTTTCTTCGCGCATTGCAAGCTTCCACGTTCCGCAAGTAGTTTCACATGCTCGACGAAGTGGCCGCAGTTTCTGACGTGGGTGGAATGTTTTACCGGAAGGGAAGCGAGAAGCTGGCACAGGACGATCGATAGCGCACGAGTTGGCGATGCGTCGAAGTCAACGGTGGCTGGGGAAAGAGGGGCCCGTCTGGCATGTGAACCTTGAGAAGCGCGTAAGATCCTGGCGCCGGTACATTCCTGCAGATTAGGTTTAGGTATAGGTTGGACTAACCAAGGTGCTTCCTAAAAAATCATGCACCCCTCCGTCTAACGACGACGATGGTTGAACGCGAAGCTTTCTCGTGATGGATTCTTTGGTTGGTCAATCCCATACTGCGAGTATGTCCTATACTCTGGAGGTATGCCCACTTTTCTAGAATAACCGAAGCAACTCTCGGGTGTGCACTCCGTAGGCCGAACGTTTGGTTTCGGGATGTACGGAGCGAACCGGTACCTGCTGCTTGGCGTTCGCTTTGACCATGTCGAAATGGAGCAATCGGATAGACGCCGGCTTCGTAACGCGAAGAATCTAGGTTTGATTCCGGCCACGGGAAGCTTTTTTTTAGATGCGACTGCATCTCATACACTCGCCTTGTCCCTCCATACGGCGTTGTCCGTCCACACCCCTCCACCTACACTATAAAAAAAAATAATAGTTAGCGGCGCCCGGTTTCGATCCCACGAACCTGTGGGCGGAACGCGAGGTACATGGTGCTCTTCCCACTGCGCCACAAAACCGAGACAGAATCAAATGTTACGAACGCGCCTTACATCCTTGACTCATTCAAACTACGTCAAGATGCTACTGATACAACGCATGATGGGGCAATGATTAACACTTGCAATAAAAGAAAAGAAGCTCCCACTTACAGCAACAATGATGGA
This sequence comes from Haemaphysalis longicornis, assembly GCF_048455015.1. Classification (NCBI taxonomy): domain Eukaryota; kingdom Metazoa; phylum Arthropoda; class Arachnida; order Ixodida; family Ixodidae; genus Haemaphysalis; species Haemaphysalis longicornis. The sequence goes on along the minus strand of NW_027526422.1, from coordinate 11,273,493 downwards.
GTAAAGGTCGTTGCGACAGCGAAGCCCCAAGCATACCACTTAGAGAGATTGACCAAGATTGGCCAATAAAACAATAATAATCATAAAACATAATAATCATACGCTTTCCCGACACGTTTCACGCGATTTCGGAATCAATCCAACGGAAACACCAAGTGAACCCCACGATGCGTCGCATCTACAAAGGGTTCCCCTCGCGGGGATGTGGGCGCAATTTTTTCTTTCACCTCACCCACGATCATTCATCATCATCGCCAGAGAAAGTTGGCTTTCCTGCAGGGTGTATTTGCGTAACACGGCTTCAGTGAGGACACTAAAGCCTCGTTTTAAAATTCAAAGCAATTGTATTGGGCGGCCTTTTGAGTCGCGGGGTTTGAATCCTATGTGGTTTCTGCGTACGTTGAGCCTTTGAAGAGGTCTAGAACTCCGCTGTTATAGTCTCTCCGGTTGAAAATAACGGTAAAGTTACCTTATAAGCAAAATGATACCTATGCCGATGTGTGAGCGCTATGAATATAATTGTGAGTGCGAAAAATGAAATTCATGCGACACTGATCTGTTAGCATTAGTGTTCTCTCGAGTTCTCAAATTTATGTTTTCTCGTTCAGCGAAGGGACGATCAGATGAATGATGAGACGAATAACACTTAATCGATGTTTCGAAGCAATCTGTGCCATGGCATTGCCAACGATGTTGCCTTTGCTCGTACGTTTTGTCTGTTGCCCTTTTTTCACATAGCCGCGTCATTCTGCTGTCATGCTGTTGTACAGAAACACTCACAACTCTCGTAGGAGGCGTGGTTTCGATCATTTCTATTATCTATACAGTAAACAGAACACATACGCAGCCACTAACGAAACAATTGTGGCACGCGATCATTTTCTGCCGCGACCTTGAAAAGTGAGATGCCTCTGCTGACTGCCTACTTGGTCCGGTGCCAAACACGCATTGGCATCGCTAAGGCCTACTCGCTTAGTGTCGATTTTCTGCAGGGCCGCATTCCAGAGCGGCTCCTCTCCTCTTCGACTCTTGCTTTTAAGTGCAGAGCCCGTTGGGGGCTCGCCTTGTCGTCCTAGCTCGCTCGCTGGACCGAAGTAGAGCCACACGGCTTTCCGTCGTAGCTGCTGTCATCGCGGCGTAGGCCAGAGGCCCTGAAAGCCAAGCGGTTTATGAAGTCATAAGCATTCGAAACTCGTGAACTGCTGGCACTTGTCATACATCTCCCCGTTGTTTAGCGCAAAGAAAGCTGTAGGTACATTTGAGGCAAAATATACGTAATTAACCGGCAGCGCCCGCGTTCATTTAGTTAGGAACGCTCCTTGCGTTGGTTTTTACGATAGCAAGCGAAAAAAAGTGGTAGTGCAACGTCGGCACGTGCGGGAGGAAAAGCAAGCACAAAAAGAACAGAACTCCCGCTGGCGCAGTTTCAGGCAGAGGGCACGCGAGCACTGCGAAGGCGGAAAATTTTAATTGCATTGGGTGGGTAGCAGTGAACGGATAAGGGCGCTATAGCCCATTACGGCGAATCACTGCTCTGCACTTCCCACAGCTTTCACATTGAGTGGAACGGCTTTAATTTTTTGATTTCACACCCACAAACAAGTGGATTTTCTTCGCGTTAGCGTTATGAAGCATTGTAGTAAAAATGCAGTTTTGAATGCTTCACGCTCCGAAGCCACAAAAGGGCCACGACCCGCGTCTTTGGCGGAAAATAACAAATTTATTTAGTCCACTTTGAGATCTTTGACGTGCGCCCAAATCTCGACACACTGGAGTTTTTTTGCCTCCACCAAGAAAGCGGCTGTCACGCCGTAGATGGAACCAGGGGCTCATGGTCAGCTGCCCAACGCCTACAGCCCTACTTTCATCAACATGCACTGGCTTTCGCCTATTCAGACAGAGGTGTGTCGAAAGCGTCGAACTGTTTTATTTCTGTACGCGGCTGATTTGTTCTACAAAGCACGCACTTCTGCACGTATGGTCATCTCACTAAAAAGACCGTATACTGTGTTTGCGGGCATCAGTGTGCATGAGCACCCTACCTGGAGCGACCCAAACTTTTCACGGCGAAAACTTTCTTTATGCGTCTCATTACGGGAAAAGGCGACCGCACCGTCGGCGTGGGCGGCGTGACCGGAAGAAGGTAATAAAAATACGACAGCAAACGTGCGGCGTGAGCGCCATGGACGGGGGAGAGCGAACGATAGTACAACGGAGAAAAAAGACAACACGCGATGTGGCCGAAAACGCAAGAACCTTGGCCAGCAATTGCAGAAAAGCGTGTACTATTTGGCCACCAAGTCAGAGATTTGTCACGGTGACATGATGTTGGTACCAGCCTTCTTTCCTTGCGCAAACATGAAAGTAGTCGTGGCTTAACTGATAGACCGCCTGACTTCCTTTCCGCATGAATGATGATGTGTCCTACGATTACTTCCGAGCGCGTTATAACATCAAGGTGTGAAATGTTCTACCAAAACGAGGTCAAGCTACCCCCGATTCTTCGTTCTCTTGCACAGACGGCACTGCTGCCTAAGAAAAACACTGATCTGAAGACTCGGATATGGCAAACTGTATAACGGTTACGAAATATGAACCGGAACAGACGGGACAAACACAACGCGTGTGCCCGTACCATCTTCAACTCGCTTTTCGTACTTTTCGTGCTTTGCGTTTCGCGCCATACTTCTTAGCTACGCAATTTCACTAGCTGGTCCAGTTTTTTTTTACGTTTGCCTAACCAGATAACTTTTGTACCCGTACCGTCACGCTCAACCACGGACATTTTTTCCCCTTCATTTTGGCTTTTTCTTGTCCTTACTTTTTATCTTCCTTCCTAGCAGGGCAGTCTTGTCCTTTCTACAATACCGACCCTAGTCTCTTCCCCGATCGCATGCCGTTAAACCTTCGTGCCCCCATTTTTTTCCCTTCCTGCCCTCTCGTTTCGGGTGGCGCAGCTGCAAGTGGAACGACAGCCTGGTGACCCCGTTCAACCGCAACTACAGCCGCCGGTGCACGGGCCGCGAGCGCATCGGCGCCAACCAGGGCTACCGGCTCGAGGGGCAGCTGCAGTTCGTCAGCGACGCCGTGCTCGCCTTCGCCTACGCCCTCCGGGACATGCACCAGAAGAAGTGCGGGCAGCCGGGCCTCTGCGACAGCATGCGGCCCGTCGACGGCACCGAGCTGCTCAAGTCCCTCAAGAGCGTCCACTTCACCGGTCAGGCTATTAGCGACTGTTCCGCAGAACATTGAGACGCACCTCAAAGGTGTAGGCGAGGTATTCTCCAGTATGTAGAGAAAACAGCGTGTGGAGGAAAGGTGTTCTTCTCTCTCTGCTCTGGCGCAGGTCTGAGCAACGACACGTTCCGCTTCTCGGAGCAGGGCGACGGCCCCGCGCGCTACAACGTGCTCCACTTCAAGCAGGTGGAGCCCGGCACGTACCGCTGGGAGCGTGTGGGCGACTACAAGGACGGCACGCTGCGGCTGGAGATGAGCCGGCTGCAGTTCCGGCTCAACTCGACCGCCCTTCCGCGCTCCGTGTGCAGCGAGCCGTGCGCGCGGGGCGAGGCGCAGCGCCTGGTGGAGGGCGAGTCGTGCTGCTGGCACTGCCTCCCGTGCACGGGCTACACGTTCGTGGCGGCCGGCGGGGCGTGCGCCGACTGCGCGCCGGGAACCATGCCGGACGTGTACCACGAGCGCTGCCTGCCCGTGCCGGAGTCGTACATGAGCCCCGGGGCGCCGTTCGCCATCACGGCGCTGAGCCTGGCCGCCCTGGGCTCGGCCTTCGCGCTCTTCACCATCCTCGTGTTCCTGGTGCACCGCGACACGCCCGTGGTGCGCGCCTCTGGCCGCGAGCTGAGCGCGCTGCTGCTCGTCGGCGGCCTGGTGTGCCAACTGACCGTCCTGCTGCTGGTGCTACCGCCCAGCGCGGCCGTGTGCGGCGCCCAGCGCGCCACGCTGGGCCTGGGCTTCTCCATCGTGTACGCGGCCATCCTGGCCAAGACGGACCGCATCGCGCGCATCTTCCGCGCGGGCCGGCGCAGCGCGCAGCGGCCGGGCTGCATCTCGCCCAAGTCGCAGCTGGCGCTGTGCGGCGCGCTGGTGTCGGTGCAGGCGCTGGTGGCGGCGCTGTGGCTGGCACTGCGGCCCCCGCGCGCCGTGCACCACCACCCGACGCGCGAGGAGAACCAGCTGGTGTGCCTGGCGGCCGTGCAGCGGGAGGGCTACGCGCTGGCGCTCGCCTACCCGCTCTGCCTGGTGGTCGTGTGCACCGTGTACGCGGTGCTCACGCGCAAGATCCCCGAGGCGTTCAACGAGTCGAGGCACATCGGCTTCGCCATGTACACCACGTGCGTCATCTGGCTCGCCTTCGTGCCCATCTACGCGGCCACCTGGCGCATGGTGACGGTCAACATGACCAGCATGGCCATCGCCGTCACGCTCAGCGCCAGCGTGACGCTGCTCTGCCTCTTCCTGCCCAAGCTGCACATCATCCTCTGCCACCCGGAGAAGAACGTGCGCCAGTCCATCATGGCCAAGTACGGCACGCTCAAGAACCGCGTCGAGTCGGCCACCCAGTCGGACGGTACGCCCCTGTCGTCGCCCTGTACATAGAGTGGCGCCTCCTCCTCCTCCTCTTCCATCATAGCCATGATCATCATCATCACGTCGTCAATTGAATTTCTTCTCATGCATCTGGTGTAGCAAGCTAGCCGCCGTTGCCAGGCTCTCCTCACCAGTACCATTCAAGACCATTATCTCTCTCTCCCTCTTGCCTTGCCTTGCCTTGCAGTCGCAGGCGATGGTGCCCGCTCCACCCGCACTACTTTTTTCCCACTGGCTAGTCTGCAAGTGTGAGGGCACGAATACGAGAGAGAGAGAGAGAGAGAGAGAGAGAGAGAGAGAGAGAGCAACCGCACGTGGAAATTTCAGCTGTGCGGTTGATGAGCGTGACTGGCGTGACTGGCGTGATTGGCGTTTGAGGCACTAATTCGTGCACTTAAGTCCAGAGTTGTAGAGTGCTTATGCGAGCACAACAGGCTCCAGGTTGTAAAAAAAAATTAGTTAATATGATCCTTTGCCACGCTCCAGTGACCTTATGTAGTTCATATGGCACAGAATGCGCCACCATAGGGAAGAACAGTAAGAGTGAAACAATTGTGAAACCACAGCTTAGAACTGGCTGTTGTACAATGACGTGTTCCTGTTCTGTCCAGCATTCGTCTCCGGTCAATGCGCCGTACACTTCCACAGCGTTACGAACGACGGAGAATAGAAGGGAACAAATGTGCGCCCTTACGGTATGCGCTAATATTGTTGAATAGTGATCACATGAAAAACAAACGTCAAATAATATCCTTGAATATTTGAACAAGGGTGCTGGAGGGGATCATTCGAACTGGGCTTTGGATTGGAGGACACTGTCATCCTACAACAACCGGCTTTGAGCCTTAGTTTCACATGGGTTTCACTAAAGCACGTCATGTGTTGCGCGCCGAATCAAGTTCAAAAATTATCGAGGCCAATGGATCAGCGCTGGCGAGTCACGGTCGGCGCGGCCCGATACGTTCAAACAGTATTCCACAATATTTCCGCCCAATTTGCAGACGTACGAAAAAAACCAACGTGCTCTATGCAGAACACTTTGCTTGAATTCCTGTGCTTCTCTTGTTGGCCGTGTATTACAGCTGCAGTAATGGATGCATCCATGAATGGCGCCAACGCTTCGAGATACTGAAGTGTGTCGCAGGCACGCAGGGTAACAACTACATGTCTCTCAAAAGTAGTTATGGTTTGCGTAAGTGAGTATAATTCAGCCTGTTTGCACTCAAGGAGAAGCAAAATTAGAAAGGAAGAAAAGTTTGATTGAATCAAAGCTTCGTCAATCGATGCAAGGTATGAACGCGCTCATCTTCGAACTGCGAATTAATTGCGGAAACCCACACGATTCCTTTCCAAAAAGATGAGAAAAGCTAATGGAAAGGCAGTGCGGTTAACCAGGTGTGGAGCCCGGTTCACTACTCTGCACCGAGGGGGGCTCGGGGTATGAATATGGAGGAGGAGGTAACATTATTGTGTACAAAAAAAGAGGCCTAGCTAGGGCCGGCGTGCTTCAGACGACAGCCAGGACGTCTTGGCTCCTAGCGGCGTTATCGGCCTTCAGGACGGCCCACTGCTAGATGTCAGGGTCCGAATCGAATATCCTCCCACTGCTCTTTGCTGGCGATGAAAGAGAGGGAAAGGGAAAATGAAGAGATAGGAACCGGCACGTGCGCACTCACAGTCTTTTCATTTGCACTAAAGACGTTCGTGAAGCGTGCATCGCTCATAATGCAAAAGGTGCGTGTATGTGTGGCAAGATGGTGCATCATAGCCTCACAGTCTCGCGGGTGAAATGTTTCTACTTGTATTACCTGCACAGTTGATATAACCGTAACTGTGACTACGGTATCGCGGATATTCTTCGTATTTTAAAGCGAGCACTTCGCAAGTAACACATCTACCATTGTTGCACTAAACACCGTCCTGTCTCTGATGTCAACCTAGCCGGTTCATACGGTTTAACCAGGGGTGTTATCGAGGAGAACGGCAGCCGAACAGCGCTCTTTTACTCAGAAGGCGAACTCGGCCGTCTGGCTGCTACCGCCAAGGCAGAGCAAGATGGGAACTCCCCCCATCTCTACGAGGCTCTGTGCATGCCTAGGCGTTATCTATGGGAACACAGGGGCCCGCTTTTTTCTTTGGTTCGTTTCTGATTCGCAGGGCGTGCATGATGACGTATTTTTATGAGCGTCTTTCGGTCACAGCGCCGGGGACTTTTCGCGTAATGAGACATACAAGGCATTCGATTTTTAGAAGCTCCGTCCAAGGAAGGATGCTGAGAAATATAAATGGGGAAGAAGGCAGGAAAAAAAATCTGACCAACCAGCTTGTATAGTTGCCCGTGATTATCTGTTCGTGTAATCATCACCGTAAGAGCCATCGTAAGGGCCATCTGTCATTGACGAATAATTATCTGCGCTTGATGATATCGTTGCAACGACATGTTGAAGGAAGACTCGAAGGGCCAGTGGAAGAGTTCCGTGTATACCTGGCAGTGTGTATACCCGTGTATACCCGCTAAGCGATTTATGTCTGCCATTGAATAGTGTACGTGCTTCTAGTATTTGAAGCTCATTCTCGGACAAGATCGATTTTTGGCAGCTTAAAGACTGCTGTCCTGTCGGTGACTCGTCCTGTCGGCTTGTGCTTGGTAATCCCGCCATTGAAGGCGAACCCTTAATCTTGTTGTGGGGTGTTCATATTTGGGGCAGCGACCACCCCTATTCCAGAGGAGCATCCGAACAATCTGAATGCCAGGATTTAAAGTTTTTGTTAACAATTTTCTCGATGCAGCATGCGTCATTAGGATTAGTGGATGTGGTCCTGCAATGAAAGAACAGTCGAGGGGACGTCCTACTAAATGTTGCATACCCATTATAAGACAATCGAGCGGACGCCTGCAGCCTTATTTTATCTGTAATGGGCGGCCGAAGACGAAACACAGTGCACCTTTCGCGGCCTCCGCGCCAAAAACCGTAAAGCGTTTTCATGCTATCACAGCCTTGAAAAGATTCAGTTTCCCGATTTTCACGGTTTAAAGAAACTTATAGTTTGTAAATGTTGAATAAGGTAAACATTCCAATTGCTAAATTTATCTCTATGGACTTGCCCGTGTTTGGTCATAGCTAACGTCAGCAAACAAAAATCGTGAGAGAGAAACACTACTTCGTAATGTCCTTTGTCTCGTTGATGTGCATGTAAATCAGCTGAAAAATCTTAGAACATCAACTAAGCATTCTACACTTCGAGGTAAATAGACAAGGTTGGCAAATTACTTCAGCGTCTTCTTAAAATTTGTCGATCGAAGCAAACGTTAGTATGCTTTCTCATTCAATAAACATGCAGGTTGCTACGCCATAGTTACACAACTTACTGCGGCTCTTAGCGATACGAATGTGGCAGAAAACGGCTGCTTTCTGATGGGGGCAGACAGTAGGGACTCACTCATGGTGAAGAAAGTTCGTAGCAAAAAGCAACAAAAAGTTAGGCACACAGACATTCGCACTTTGTTTTCTTACGGTACACTGCATTGTAGGGGTTGAACCTGTGGGTAGTTGGCATCTGTTTTTCCCTAGACAGTGTGCATAGTATGCGGCGCGCCCAACCACCGTAGCCGATTCGGGGCGAATTCCCAGCAGATCATGGCGTTGCCACCGAAGCGCGGAAGTTGGTGCTCTTTTGAGGCGTACTTTGGGCCGATGAGTTTACCGGGTTGCTCATCCTTTTCCGACTGCTCGTATCGATTTTCTTTATTCAAGTTTCATTCCGTTGCTACGGTTGGCCTGGTAGGAATTTGGGAGCGTAGTTCATGATAGCTTGAACACCAACGAGTGATCTCGCGACAAACCGCCGGGTGAGCGGTTTCATTTCGTGGGATCGGCGGCTGAGAAACCAGATTACTCTTGCTTTAGTGCTTGGCATTTCAATTCGACGACCGAGTCGTTTGATCTTCCCGAGTGCCGCTGGTGCGGTTCGTACCGCTCCCACGTATAGTTTGTTCTGAGCAAATGCAAGAACGCAAATAGGAGTAGGAGTTTGCATTCTGTTAAGAGCTTGAGGACATTCTGGATGACACAAGGTTCGATTTTCTTTATTGAACTAAAAGTAAAAAAAAAAACGTCGCAGTTTTTTTACGTGTAATGTGTATGCATTTGAGGCGCTATGTGGTTTTTCTGCTTAGTAGTTGGCTGAGTACAATTAAGAGTTGGCCTTGGGTATCTGGTCGTTCGACTGAGTTGGAAAAGTTGAGATGTGCATGGCAGGGCTGACCGGCCTTATGTTCATGGAATTTGTTCAGTAGAACTATTGCATGATTTCTAATGACGACTTTTTAAGCGACTTAATCGTCAAAATTTTAGTCTGTCTGACTATTGGTACATCGATTTAGCCGCCTGGTTTGAAGCTGAGAAAATTTGTGAACAAGAAGTATATGCGAACAAAACCTTTCTAAACTACGCAATCTAGTAGCATACTCGATGCGTGTCAACATTGCTCGGCAAACAAATAACGTTAGACATATTTGAGGCAAAACATAAATACATAACTGATACTAGCAGTGTTATTTTAGTTATATAGATGTGATCCAGATTGTCGCGATAAAGAAGAAAAAAACGGTTTAGAAACAATATTTTATCCACAAATATAAGGACTCCCGCCCGAGCGCCGAGCTCGAGACGGCACTTCAAGCCCAACAGTAACATAACGTCCGAAAATAAGGCGTGTCAACAATGCGAACCCGGCAAAATTGAATTCAACAAGCCTCCATTGCGCTCATCATGGAAGGCGCAAGGCAATACAGAGGAGAGTGAGATGTGTCTCCGGAGAGAGAGGAAAGGCAGTTACGTGGCAGGCGTGGCAGAAGACTATCGTTTTTCAACGACATTGCAGCGAAGAGAGCAGATGCGCGGCCCTTTGCGTGCGTGTGTGTGTGTATGTGTGTGTGTGTGTGTGTGTGTGTGTGTGTGTGTGTGTGTGTGTGTGTGTGTGTGTGTGTGTGTGTGTGTGTGTGAGAGAGAGAGAGAGAGAGAGAGAGAGAGAGAGAGAGAGAGAGAGAGAGAGAGAGAGAGAGAGAGAGAGAGAGAGAGAGAGAGAGAGAGAGAGAGAGAGAGAGAGAGAGAGAGAGAGAGAGAGAGAGAGAGATGGTGGTTCGGCACCTGCACTGTCCATCACGGCGGAGTATAGTAGCAGGACGGGCATAGCGGTCCTGCTGCACTGGGCATCCCGACCCGCGTTATTTGAACTGAAGTAAGCACTGTAGCAAATTTGCCCTAGGCTTAGTGAATGTATGACGGCGACCGAGGTAGTTCAGATAAGCTTCAGGTAAGTTCAGAACAGATATTCTTGTTTTGGCAGTTCCGGGCGGTCCCCGACCCAGACAGCGGATCTAAGGGGGGAAGAAGCTAGGTCGAGCCCCAGCTCCTTTGTTTTTCCAGCCTTGCAACACTAATGCAAGCTACGCCAATTTTCTTTTTGCGATTTAGTAGCCCCTCAAGATGGTATAGTGAGGGGGGGCGATACGCGTAGTACCACTTGTGCTCACTCTGGAGCCGGCGCGAAAGCCGGTTTCACTGTTATAATACCCTAGCTGCGGTGGCGCACCGTTTACAGGTGGCGAAGTTTTTTTTCTTTGTATTTTTTTGCTAACGCCACTGGACCAAGCTCAAGCTCAAACAACTCCGCTGTTGAACACTGTGCGTCTTCTGCGCGAAAGGTAAACAGCATGATTAGGGCACACCATCAAAAATTTTTAAAGTTGGAGCCTATTAGAGCCTTAGCAGTAATCGTCAGGCGTTTAAGAACAAAAGTATGTGCCCCCCCCTCCTCCCGAATATGAACTGATCAGCCTATCTTGCGGCTTGCTGCCAACTTACAGCGATTAGGCTTAATGCAGAAATGGAAGCGAAAAAAGTTTGTCACTGGGAAATCCGTTCCAGTTACTGTATTTTCTCATTTATTTATTTATTTATTTATTTATTTATTTATTTATTTATTTATTTATTTATTTATTT